>NW_016158190.1:138853-155441 GCF_001687245.7 Rhagoletis zephyria | reverse complement strand
TATATATATATATGACAATTTATAAAGTGCATTTGCGAGTCGTTTTCCATGTGGAAGAAGAGTTTATGCGTACACTAAATCAAATGCATAGCATTCTGTAAAGAGGAGGCTAGAAATTGAAAAGCTTATAGTGACATTGCGTTTGAAGTTAATGCAGAAAGTCAATAACAATTAATTTTTGTTCGCCAAGTAACAATATATATACATAGATATTTATATTAAGTAAACTCGTAGTTCATATTCAAAGTAATTTAGAAATAAATATATATTATTAAGCTTTAATACACTTCTTAAGAAATGAGTACAACAAGACAGGCAATACCCGTCAATTATTTACCGGGGTATTTGATTATTCCATCCCGATTATTTATCAGTGTATTTATCAGGGTATGAAACTTCTGCCCTTTCGCATTTCATCAAGAATTCGCTATTACATAAATCAAGGCTGCAATCAATATTTTTGGCCTAGCCATAAAACATAGAAGAGCTTCTTTTTCGGCAAAATTTGCGCTTTAAATGCTTTCGCGAAACGAGCTTTGAAGGAATTTGGCTCCAGCCGACGTTTGGACGCGTCTAGTCATTGGGCACCATTTAGAGCTCAGTTCTTTAGTTTCTTGCGGTAAGTTAATTTTTAACTTACCGCTAACACATTTTCTCATATTACAAGTTGGCTAAAATACTAAGTTAATTTTTTGTACTTATTCATATTCACCATCTGGGCTAGGCCAAAAACTAGCCTACATTTTAATCAGCTTATTCTTGACTAAGTACAAAAATTTTCTAAACTAAGTTAAGTTGAGTTGGAGAAACCAGCCCTAAGTCTAGACTAACTGAGTTTTTAAGTTGATGCGCCTGCCTAGTTCATATGTATTTTTTATTTAATTTAATTTTTAGAAAGTTATTTTATTTATTTATTTTTATTTTTTGAAGGTGATATTTTGAAAAAGAAAAATATATATTTTTTAATTTCGTAAAATTTATTTTACAAATTTTTTTTTGGGTCTTAGATTTCATTGTTTTAAAAAGAAAAATATATTTTTTTATTTCATTTAATTTTTAGGACCTTATTTTATTTTTTTAATTTTATGTCTTTTTAATTTAATTTACTTTACATTTTTAGATTTTGATTTAAAAATAAAAATATACTTTTAATTTCTTTTAATTTTTAAGTACCGTTTTCTTATTTCTTTAATAAAATCTTTTTTTTTCTAATTAAATTTTCCTTTATTTTAATTTAATTTTTAATTTTTAGATGTTATTTTTTGAAGAAAAAATATATGCGCATTTTTTGATTTAATTTAATTAAAAAAAATATACTTTTACTTATTTTTGCTTCATTTTCATTTTATTTTTTTACTCACTTTCCTCTTATTTATCACTTTCTATGGTTAGATATACATATATATATTTTTTTATTTCATTAAAATTTAAAAAAATATTATTGCTAAAATGCAAACAGCATATCGCTATGACCTTCTCGTTAGCGGATCTTTCTGTTACTCTTTAGTCAATCGAAAAACAGTAAAGAGCTTTCAACATGCATATTGCTTTTCAAAATAATTTTTCTTTCGAAAGAGTGTGGTGAGTTCAAAGACAGTTACCAGAATTGCCCTGTTAGCCTGTTTTTCCTTGATGGAATAATCAAAATTCTTGTCGCTTGCTGCGAATTTGCTTGCTTCGAATGCCTTATGGTTCTTATCTATCGTCTAATAGCCACGGTGTTGCGCAACTCGCTCGAACTGCCTGTTTTTGGTCATCGTTCAGAGAACAGCAGAGGGCCACTTGCGTACTACTGATGGGCGATTCGACTAGGCTGCAGCACCAACGTCAAGGCATCTGCTCTAGCGGAAGAGCTCTATACCTAAATACAGTAATTTTGAGTCCGAATACTTAACCAAGGGAACAAAGGACAAAGTTGGTTTAAGAGTAGCCAGAAAATCATTAGCGCAGAATAGGCTAAAAACTGCCAAGTTATACCAGTAGGCCTTAGATGAAGAAATCAAGAGTAAGCAGGAGCCATTGTATGGCTCCATTCCTCGTTAATATAATTTTTAATTGCTCTATTATTAACTCACTTGACTTTAATAAGGCGCTTTGATTATTTCCTGAATTAAAAAAAAAAAATACCAAAATTTCGAACCATTGAGGGAAAAGTGAATTTTACCAAAAGCATTTGTAGTGCAGAACTATATACGTACAATCACAGCCATGGCCTTCGAACCATATAAAAGCCTACTGGCTATGTTTCGCAACACTTGGCTGATTCTGCAGGCGCAATTTAATTGACTAATTAATTAAACTTTGGCGATTAATAGATAGATAATTGCGTGACATTAATTATGTTTAGCCGACGAGTAAGTGACGATAATTTGTGCGCATGAAATCACAAGAAAAAATATGGGTATGAATATGAATAGACCACAAATGCAAAGTAGCGCACAAAACTACACTCATTCATGGGAGTAGGTACTCGCACCATAGGCAATTATTTGACCATTTAATCACAATACAGTTATCTAATAGTAGGCAGCGAATCAAAATAAATACCAATGAAAAAAGTGCACAGAAATATATTTCAAAGAGCTCAAATTTATTTTACATAAACCGCTGAATGTCAAATTAAATGTTGTTGCAATCAAAAAAGTTTAATTTATTTTTAGGAAATCTCAATTTTTTTTCGACTTTAGGTGTATCTAATAACTCTATTCGACAGGCCGGCATAGCACCGGCAAATTTGCGTACTTTAACAACACTTGATTTTTAGCATTTTTTCTTCGTCTTATTTTCGAAATTAAGTTTGTTTACTATCTACTACCCAAACATTCGCTGATTTGTGTGAAGACAATTTGCACTTCCTTTTTTAGTTTTGGACTGTAACTAAGTCGGTTTGGGGTCGGAAAATGTGCAATTATTGCTATACAGTTAATTAAAATAAGCGGCAAATGCACAATTTGGCCAAAACCGTAGACTGTTATTACTTAATTCGTGATTATTGCCGCTTTTGATTTGCACTAGCTATCGGCTGCTATATATTTTATGGTAGCGATTGATTGCAGTTTCATTGTAAGCCAGCAAAACGCGTAATCTCGAACTAAATTCGTGCATTAGTCTTGGATTTGGTGCGCTACATTGGATTTTATGAGGCCATTAAATGCGCGATAAAAGGAATATATCGAGGGCTTACTCTATGTATATTCAATATGATTTATCTGCAGTTTTTACAAAACTAAGATTCCCATATAAAAATCCACCTTAGAGTTAAATGTCATCGATGCTGATAATGCTGACCTTGTATATCGCTTGTCAGAAGAATTAACTATTGAACTTCAAAATTAAAATTGCAACCAGTGATGACCAGCGACCGTAAGAGTTACAACTTTTCTTAAAAAAATCGGTCTTTAACGGTTATTTGTATTTATTATTTTTTTACCTTTATTTAAATACTTTTTAAATAACCGTTATTTCTGACTTTTATTTTATAAATCCAAAGCAAGGATTATTTTTGATTTTTATCTAAATAATCTGCAAATAACAGTTATTTTTGATTTTTAAATTATATGTCTTAGAAAACAGTTATCGAAGACTTTTGTTTATAAAAGTCATAAATAAAAATCAGTCACTGACCTTTTTTGTTTAAATCGTACTCATAAAAGTCATTTATATAAGTCGTAGTAAACTTTTGTTTTCCAACACCTTATTAACTGCAAAAAATGTTAATGACTTTTATATGAATGATTAAAGTTTTAACAGTAAAAAAGGTAAGTATTACAATTTCTAAGGTAGTGTCTACCTATATTGATATTTATTTATATGACCCTTTGCTTCTAATGGTGCTAAAATTAGGACTCATATCCTCAACATGACGGTGGGACTGCGGCGACGCGTGACTTGTACAGAGCATTTTCTTTGCAGCTGTCCGAACTGAGAAGTTGCATTTTCGAGTCAGATGTTTTGTAAATTTACTAGGAGCCTAGAAATATTGCAAATGAGTAGGGATTTCCTACCTCCACCTGTTTTCCTCTATGCTCTTAGTCTTTCCCCTTGGCCTTAGGTGCATTGGGCAACTATGGTTGAGTGCTTGGAAAATCATTTTGAATTATTCGGCGTACTATAAATCTAACTTAACTACATAGCTTTAAAATAAAACTAAACGATACGGCGCAGAGTAAAATTTAAAAATTATTTAATTTTCTCAGTACACAGTTTAATTCACATGCACCCGCTTAAGCATGTCCGAGTTGTGATCACATAGCGTGCTTTGGCTGTCGCCATGGTCGAATGGGGCGTATACGTAACGCGAGGAAAGGCGTCATAAACACAGGTGAATGAGACACCTTAAAAACAACAAGCCTCCATTCACATGATTGCTTCTTAATGGGGTACCGCCACTACCAAATTTAGCTGATATTAAATTAACAGCAGCATATACGAATAAACTCGTACATAGTACATAGAAATACATATGTATGTACAAGTGTATATTTAACGAATATTGAATGTTGAGCGCGACAATTAAATTAAGTATAAATCTGCTGCGTGCACAATAATTACGATAAATATAAGATATCAAAATACGACCAACAATATATTATTTATAAGAGCAATTTTGTTGCTGCAGTTTAGTTGGCTCTCAAAAAGTATATATATATATTGAGCTTTTGTATGTATGTATAGATATAATTTTTTTGAAACTTCCCGAAAAAATCAAGCTTAGGTAATCCAACTCTGAACTCAGAAACCTGAAATTTGAAAAAACACAGCGCAATTTTGCCTTTTTCCGGCTTTTCAGTTGTGCAAAGCTGTGCGATTCTTGAGAAAACTACTTAAGTGCAACACAATTGAAATAGCGCACGTAGAAGTATGCGCATGCGCGACACAGAATGCGGCTTGCGGCTGTTGGCTTTTTCAACAATACTCGTATCACAACCACCCAGGTTAAGGTGGTAGAGTGTGCAATTTAAACTTTTTTTTCATACACATTTTCTTTCATTTCGTAATTAACTTTAATAGATATATGGAAGGCGAGCGCTTTACTTTAAACAATAAACGTTTTATTATTACTGCAACTATGATACATTTTACGGATAATTTCTAAAGTCTATAAAGACTTATGTAGATATTTATGTAGATATATACTAATCTAGACATAATAAAAATTTGTAAATATATATGTATGCTTGCTTTTTCAATTCTCAAAGCGATACAGGTGTGGCCTCATTGTGATTAATCAGAATTAATTGTGGCGTTCCGAAATGAACGAATGTAACACTCGCTTGTGGGTTACTCTGTGGGAAAAAATGAACAGATGGACGGTGGGAGATCCGACGGCATGCAGGGAAATATCAGAACTCTATAGTTAAAGTCTTTTAGATGTACTACATATATATAAATTCGAATTGTTCACTTCGCAGCGGTAAGCAAATCACTTTTCTGCTTTACTACACAGCCAGGGGCATAGAGGGAAATATTATTTAACACCTGTTTGACGTTTATGTGCATAAGAACATACATACATACCTACGTCTAAAAATAATTATGCTTATTATGAAGTAGCGAATGATTATTAGTTGTGACCTTGACTTGTAAGTGGCGTAAATTTTTTACTAAAATAAGATTTTTTAATTTATTTTGCATAGAGTTTGAGTTTGTTGATGATAATAATTTTTCTCCATGAACAGATGCCTTCCGTGCTCAATTCATCAATAATAGTAATATTAGATTGGCGCTCCTTCGATTTCAAGTACATTCATCACAAGAATGAAAATAAGAATCGATCCTGAAAACATAATCGTATACCGTAATATATACCATTGGGTCAAAATTTTCAGTCAAAGTAGAAATTGGCGTACTTGTATTCTCGCTGCGTATTTCAATCTGAAGTTACAGATATGAAAGTAGCCCCACGTTGTGTGATTAGTTAAAGTCGGAACCATTAGATCTTTAGAAGAGCTTTGAAACAACGTCCAAAACCATTTTTGTGTGCACGCCATAAAAATAGTAAAGGCAACTGGGAAACAGATGAAATGGTGAGGTCTGCCAAAAGTATTTTTCACGAAGCGGGCATAGTGCTGACATTATTCCAAATCAGAAGTAAGACAAATTCTCTTAAATACATGAAATCTATGGTTGTATACAATTGGAACGTCCGTGACTTCGGCCGATCAGAGGAATAATTTCTTTATGAGGCACATGACAGTTGAATTGAATTTCCGGTGAATGGCTACATCGCAGCTGTTGTGGTGTTGAAGTATTTGAGATTATCGAAAAGTATTCTATGCCATTGCATGGGTATAGTCAGACTAAGACGACGGTGTAGCTTAGGTTGAAGTGACTGCCAGTGATCACACTATCACATACAAGCCCTTAGGTTGAGGGTCCATTGTGCATCGTTAGAGCCCTCCTACTCAAACCATCGTGTGAATTTCGCGAAAACCAGAAGTTGCCCTATGCCTACCAATGGCTATGTCGCTGAATTCTTCAAAGAATCGTGAACCCACACAGTTTCGTCTTCTTCCACAAAGTGCGGGGCATTCGCATAACAGGTGTCGCAAGGTTTCTGGCTCTTCTGCATTTCTGCAGCTTATGCAGAAGTCAATGTGGGGGGCCCCTAACCTTTCTGCGTGTCTTCTGATGGGAACATGGCCTGTTAGCAGACCTTCAGCTGTGTCTGTGAGCATTCAGATTAGGATCAAACCATTCTTCTCAGCATCGCAATGTGTCTATGTGGCCGCAGGGTTCACTCCTTTTCACAGCTGCCCGCGCTGTCTAAAACTAACCTCGTTTGCTCTGATTTAATATGATATTTCCAAAAACCGTTTGCTCAACTTAATAAATCAAATATGTTAAGTCCATTTAAAAAGTCTAGTAACGTTCTCATACATTTGCTTTTATAGTACATTTGTTTATGTAAATACATATAAACATACGTGTTTTGCACAAATTTTTCGTTACTTCAATCTATACACTTTGTTTACTTTAGTAAATCATGAGGACAACTTTTATATTTTACCATAAACAATAGTTATGACTGCCTTCAGGGACATTTCTATGAACACGACAAATATTTAAATCTGTCGATTTTTTCCCAACAAACTATCTAGTTAAACAAAGTTGAGTAAACAGATTTGCTGCAAGGCTTTTAGTTAATAATGGTGACACATGCAAACTTCGTTGGATATACATTCGTTGGAGTACGTGAAAGAGTGCGTAGTGTTTTAGCGTTAATGGCTATTAAATATTACTCTAGTCTATAAAAAAAAATGTTACATATTTCACTCAAGGCACTAATTTAATTATGTTGTATCAGCGCTGAAAAACTTATGCTCGCATGTTTTACATATTCTTGTGGCATGCAATTAAAAATGCTTTTCGCTACATGTCAGTGTGTCAGCAAGTACATTGTCGTCTATATACTTATATATATGACTCAATTAATTTTGTCAGCGCACGCACTCCAATTAAATATTGTACATACATACATACGTGCATATTGCTTTCTATTTTGCTCTACACCTGTTCAATGCGTTGGTATGTCATCAAATTGTTGTTGTTTTTTTTCCACAAATTTAACAATGTTTTTTGCACTTGCCACGAATATATATCGTAGTAATTATTTGCTTGTATACTAACATGTAATTAACGGTTAAGTATACATTATATTGTACTAGGTCAAGGTGATTGCGCGCGAGCGCTTTACCAGCTTGGTGACAATCAAGAGAAAAATAAAAGAAGAAAAAAGTCGCTCAAGAACAATGACAGCAAAGACAATGGGAAGCACAGGTGAAAAATTCATGCAAACGGCGACACAAAAAAGAAAAAACAATAATAGCCGCGCATGAAGCAAATCCAGTAAAGAATAAAACAAAAGACTTAAGCAACAAACTTGGAATTGACTGATATCTACGTTTTGTTATGCGTGTTGATTTTTTTTCGCATTCGCTGGCGCCTTTTTTGCACAAAATCTAGCGGTAGTTCGCAGAAAACAATTGGAAGAAAATACAGACGTATGCATGCATGTAATACCAGTATTGACTTATTGAGTTAAACAATTCTTTTGATGTCATTATTTGCCGATCAGTTGCTGCAGCTCACTTACTTATGTAATTACTTTTTAATACACCAATTTAGTTGGTGGATAAATTGAGAAATTGCGGTGCTTTAGTTGTAATCTGAAAGAGTTAAAGTTGGCCAATGCGAAAACAAAAATCTTGCCGAATTGCATACGAAAACAATCAGCTGGTAAATATTTATAGCCGAAGATGGAAAAGCGCTATAATATTGAAAAATTATTTAACAGACTACATATTTGGAAGTGGTCTGGCGATATTAGAAACTAATTAATATCCAATATGGACTTAGGAAATCCTGATGATTAGCTGAATCAAAACGGAACTTGGGTAATCCGAAAAATGTTAAGTTTAAGAACTAAAAATGAAAGTTTATAATAAAAGAAAATTTGTAACAGTTACGGGGCTTATTTCTTTAATCACCATGACAAACAAAAACGACAGTTGTATGAAGACCAAATGATACCACTAAAAGGACCAGTAAAAGCCAAGCAATATAAGGTAGCGGAAGAATTATATGATTGATGTTACACTCTCTGCTGGTAACAGGTATGCTGAAAATATATTTTATTATTAGGAGACTGAATAGGGGTGTACTCTCTGATATATCACAAACCATCTTCAGAAGAGGCACAACTCCAAAATCAGATCTGAAACTAAAACTGCTTGTGGATAGCACAGATTCATAGCATTTAATACAAAAGCAGGTACAACAGTAGTTTTTTGTTAGGGAATATCATGAAAAAAATGTATTAATTGGAGATAAATCCTACGAATTGATTTATGTAAAAAATCGACCAGAAATTTTATTTTTTTAGTTGTGCCCCTTTTGAAGATGGTATGCAATATAATGTTACCTAGGTATACCTACTTCTTAGGGTGGAAACTACGTATATATACAATGGTTTTTATTAAATACTAGGCTCGATAAATATCGATAACCCAAAAATGTATACATCTCGATATAAATAGGTAACTCGATAAACTTTGGATACCTCTACAAAATTTCGATAGCTCGAGTAATTTCCATAGCCCATATTTTTCGAAAGCTATCGCCAAACACGATAAAATTCGGTAAGCAGTAATAAGTGGATAACCTTCCAAAAACTTTGATTCGATAAATCCACAAGTCTCAGTTAATCAATAAATATCGATAACTCGATAAGTTCAAAGAACTCGGTGCATTACGATAAATTTCCACAACTTAATAAATTTAATTAACTTGACAAATTTCGATAATACCATCAATTTTTATAGCTCGATAACTATGTATACGTAAACTTCGAAAACTAATTTTCTATGTCTATAAATTTCGACATCTCAATTAATACTGATTAATTTGAATAATAAGTTGCGATAATTCAATAAACATTCATAACTCGATAAATTTAGATAACCATAAACTACGATGTTTCGATAAATTTCGGTAACTTGTTAACTTTGGATAACTAAATTTTTTATGACAGAATTTATATCGATTTTTATCAAAAAATCCAGTGAACTCTCTTTTCCTTTCAGTAACCCTAAATCTTATGTATTTCTCATTGTTTTCAATTTCGTCTTTATCCTTAATTTTGCCTTCACTTTTTTGTCTTAATCGTTATCATTTATATCTTCATCCTCACATTTTTTTATTACAAAGTTTAATTTTAAATCCGATGTAAACCAAATGCGAAAACAATTCAAATTGTATTTTTATATACAAATACGGAAATTTTCAAACGACCATTTTGGCCGTAGTTTTCAACCATTTTTTAAACCATAGAAACCCTCCTCATCTACGGAAAATTACCTTTCCAATGGTGTTATTTTTTTTTTACAAAATTTACTCCTACTCTCGACCAGTTGTTTGTTCACGTGATCTACCTCATTTCTACTTTTATCAATGATATCGCATTGTATGTGTAATGAGACGTATTACGTCAAAATACCACGAGATTTTTAAACTAGTTTTTTTTTTTATTTACTTCTAATCATTTGCATGCGTGCAGGTGTGTGGGAGTGTGTCTTTCAATCATTGTCTGTCGCCACACTTTATAACCGAATACATAAATCAACCAATTAAAATGCCTAATACAGATTAATTGTTTGTATATTGCATGTATGTAGCTATCATATGTAGCAATGCGTGACATGCCTATTGCGTGGACAACCGAATGCCAAGTGACAACTAAAACGACAAGCCGCAGAGTTATGAACATTTTTATTTTTAATATTCGGTCCAATATGCAAAGTAGTGTGGTGATTTATGGTCAAAACAATTACAAAAGTGAGCAATTACCACAAATTTAATTGAACGGAAATTTTATTAACACCCTGCATGTTGCAAGTATATGAGGACAAACATACGTATTTATGTATGCATGCATCCTTAGAAAAAAATAGCAATTTACGTTTGTATATCTTCTTTTCTTTTTAATATTCATTCAATAATATTACATTTGCAATGAAGCGAAAGACCAAAAAATATGTTGTAAAGGCTATGCTCTTAATTATACATACATACTCAAGTACTTGAACAATACTTGAATACCTCCAAATCGCGTTTTTTACGGCAAAAGATAATCAATAATATTTACTTAGCCTAACGAAGCGTATTATAGTATATCTAATGGTACATCCATTATTTTCTTTTAGAGTGAACGTAAAAATTACAAAATCAAATGGTATGCGAAATTCCATTGCAAAGAGTGCACTAAGGAGCATCTATAGGGACAAACCCAAAGGAGGGCAGACCATTTCCTGCACCGGTATGCAAATCCAATTCCTGGATGAGATAAAATCTAATAGCTGAAGACAACTCCATACCGCCTCTCTGTTAGAGTATATGTTGGTGAGTGAACTAGCTCACATATATTCAGTTGAACGGAATGCTAGTGAATTGGAGCCAGGCGGCTATATGCCGTAGTCATGTGTATGCCATTGACCCCTGCTTTTTTAACCTCCCTCCGATGAGTATTGCTGTAAAAAATAGAGTCCATTATTTGACCATTTTAATAGATTTACCGAGGTGCATGAGAGAGCTTTTCATCTATATATATGTCAAGTGTATTTTCTTCCTTAAACAAATAGTTATAGTAGCTTTTCCCTATTCCTTGACAAAATAGCTATGTTAGTTTATCTTAATGTCAAGCCATTTTGTCTGCACTATTTGGCGACTATTCCAGCGCACCTCTGATAAGAGTAAGATTCTCTTCACTATCTATATCCAGGAAACAACCTATAGTCAATTCTTTTGTCATGCCTTTCTTGACCATAAACTGCAGTAGAAGGAGAATAAAGGCATCGAAATTGCTGTAGGCTCTACGAAAATGTTGGCTACAAATTTTCTAGCTGCCTTCAGTTTTTATAGTTCTTTAAGCTTCAAGGTGTCTTACTAATGATGAAAATTGTCTTTACAACTATTTTAAGCCACAGGCCAAGCTGAATTATGGTTAGGTGACAATTTTATTTAAATTATAGTAAAAAACAAAAATATTCGCAAGAACAAAAGTTTGCTAAAATGATTGGCAAAGAAACTAAACCCGTTGCAGTAGGAGTGAATGGGCGCCGCTGAATGCTTCATTGCTGAATGGGCAGCAGAAAACTCATTTGTAAAATATTCATTTTGTTTACGCCTTTGTGTGATAAAACTTAAGCCTAGGCCTTATATCATTTTTTATTTTTAATAAAAAATCGCGTTTATGGCTGACTTTATTATTTAATAGCACACACCAAAAAAAAACAATTTGCATAACTATAGAGTCCACAAGAGTTAAGTGCGTTTGCGAGCATATTTTATGCGTACCATTTTTCAAGTTTTCCAAAATACTAAATGTCAATTTTTGAATGCAAATGAATAAGTTGCCAATGAGACTCGTATTTTGATTATAAATGTGTTAAATATGAATTTGAAAGGAGGTCGCAAAAGATTAATTGTTTTCTATTCAATTGGCGTTATAATAGAAAAAAAAGAGTTTGATTTTAGCAGCGAATTGCGTTTGTATATTCAATCTGCAATTGTGTGACTACTTATAATGGGTAGCTTAAGTAATGCAAAACACCCGGAAGCCATGGCAGAATGACCGACCATATCATACAATTTAAGAATATATTGCTTTCAGCTTCGGTTATTTATAATTTTTTATTTTTTTTTTTTTTTTTTTGGGGTTGAGCATAGTAATAGCTTATTGCCAATGGCTAAATGCATAAGAAATGAACCTTCCATTTACGCAAACACTTTGAGCGCATGAATGCCTTTCGAAAATCCAGAAAAATGGCATGACAAAAAATCTAGTATAAAACAAAAACAAAAAAAAAAATGCATTTGCCAAAAATTGCAAGCCAGCAAAGGAAACAAATGTTTGCAATGCCTGCATTTCTACGCCTACTTTGTTGCTGCCGCCGCCGGTGCTGGTGCGGCTAGTGCGTGGCCCGCGAGCGATAGCAGATCAGCAAATGCGCTTTTACACGCACGCACACTGCCTCAGTCTCTCAGCCACAATGCAGGCGCATGCAAATAAGCATTCGACAATATGTAAACAGAATTGCTAACATGTTTGTATATCTGCTGATATTACTGTGAAAAATATCGCCAACTGCCAGCATCTGAATGACTGGTGAGTGCTGGCGGTGGCGGTGGTGGCGGCGGTGGTGGCGGCAGTGGACAATTGTTTTGATTTATGCAGCTGCCAGCAGTGATTGCTGTTGCTAATACGTTTCTCGTTGCCACCGAATGCCGACTGCTGCTGCCACTACACGCTGTCGGCAGTAATGTTGAGCCGTTTAACAAATGCTTGCAAGCTATTAATGCTTATTACAGTCGTCGATTTGCATTTGCTGCAGTTGCCAATTTGGTAATTTTTTTCTTGCATTTGTATAAATATTTGCGCTCCTAAGCGCTTTGTGTTTGTGTTTTTTTGGCTATCGCGCGATCTGCTTCAATTGCGTATCTGTCTATCAAATCTGCACCATGTTGCGCTGTCCAGCTGTCCATCTATCTCCTTCTAATGTTCGCCATACCAGCATCTCCCTGCACCGCTGACGCCCACCAGCGCTGTGCTACGCTTTGCTTGTGGTCAATAGCTCTGTTCACTTAAATCATAATGCGTGAATTTTTAATTTCCATTTTTTCGGCTATGATCCGTCGTGGTTTTTTCTTTTTGTTGCTGACAGATTGCTAACAATATTTTCTACGCCTTCTTGTAAGTGTTGACTACGCGTGTGCGCTTGTATTTACATACATAAGTATATACTATTTTATATCTATATATGTTTGTATGTTTGCATAAGCAATGCACTAACATTGATTGATTGATGGCATAAAGGTGAAGTGACAACAAATATTTTGCAACATTTTTCACAAGGAAAACTTGTAATTTTTTATTATTTATTGCATATTTGCTTGTTTTATTTTGGTTTCAGCATTTTATTTCTAAGCACAAACACAAATTCGAAAGGCACTCCAGCACCGAACGAAAGACTTAAGCAGCGAACTCGAATTGATTTTTTCATCGGAATTGCAGTCCAAATACTCAGTTCTGAAGCATTTCCTGTGTGCAATTTAAATATACCAGCGCAGATTGCATTATATTTGCTCAATTTTTTCACATCACAGCTCACATCCGTAATGCAAGAATATCTTTAAGTAGTAGGTATATAATTTTTGCTTCACACGGTCAAGAATATCAAAAGAAACGGGACTGTATTAGTGCGCTATTATATCATTCACCAATTTGATATTGTAACGTGTGTATAAACAGGGGATTAGTATTTCTTTTCGCTTTAAACTGCGTTCTTGGTTTTTCTCTCTGATGTCAGGATTTTTTTTAAAAGGACTTCGTGGTTTCAAAGATATGATTAATTCCAAAAATTATTTAAAAAATTCAACCCCAATGTAGAAAAACAGTATGGGCAACAAATAAAAGAGAAATTAATTAATTCCTGTAGAATTAAAAAATAATAAAATTTTCACATTAGGAATAGGTATTGAACATTTCCTTTTAATTCAATTTATTTTTTAAGTTTTAAAGTTAGAAGAACGAAATTCGAGGATGTGTTCGAGTACATATCGTCAGTAGACACGAATAAAGGCGCGAGCTCAAAAGTTGACGGCGAAAAAAGACACATAAAAAAACTTTAGCGTCAAAAACTCTTAACATACTTCGCCGAAGTTTTTCATAAGCATCTTTTTTACAAAATTTTTTTACGAGCCTTATTTCGCCGTAAAAACACTAACGCGCCGTTATTCGTGTGTAGTGACGATATTAGTCTTAATATATAATTTTTGCGAAAATAATTCTTATAAAATTTCAAGCATACTTAAAGTTAAAATGTGAAAAGGGCATTTTTATTACCTAATCGTCCTTATCCACCAACAAATTTAATCGGCCCTAATTCTACAGAATTTTCACTTTGCTCTGATAATTCTACATTGCACTGAATTTTTTTAAATAATTTAATGATAATGAAATAATTATATTTTTCAAATTTCAAAGTCCTTAAAAGAAAATCCTGACGTCAGAGAGAAAAAGTAAAGACTCAGTTTTACTATATTTAGTCCATGGTTTCGCGAATATATAAAATTGTTTGTGTGTAAAAATTACTGGCGCGCAGTGTAATGCCGCTTTTTGCCGCTGCATTGATGCAGAAAATAGCCGGCAAGTTGTGCTTATTATTTTATAGACATTCATTTATGTATTCTGTGATTAGTAGGCTTGGTTAACCATCCAGATTTTCAACGCGATTCAACTTCAAGATTTTCTTTAGGTCTTTTCGAGGTTTTTTTTCAGCATTCCTTTAGGCATGTTTGGAACTTTACAGGTTTTTGGTTTTAAGAGTTTAGTGGATGCCTCATTTATGAATGCACGAAATATACATTAAAAAATTTCCATTAAAATAAGCTATGTGAGGTATATTAACAAAAAAAAAAAAAAAAATATACGGTATTTCTGTCAAAAAATTTAAAGCGACTTTTTTATTTCTATGTATTAAGAAACCAGGATATTGTGTGCAGCTAAATGTAAAGTCTTGGGTTTCAGCTGCGGGTATAATATCCTATTTAAATGGTTGCCTACTCATTGAGCAAGTTTTAAAGGCGTGCTATGTATCTAACCCTCGCTAGAGTAGATGGTGACCGAGTTACTACTAAATGGCTTCAATCAAAAGTCGGTAGTCCCGCTCTGCCCGAATGCCCTCTTTTTAGGCAGTGGCTAATAGTAGTTACCCTCACGTGACGCTGAGTTTCGCCAGAATTATCCTGTCGTTTCTGATCTGGCATTCCTGCTATTTGACTGATAATTTAAGTTGCTGGTTCATGATGCAATGCCAGGCACTATATAATCACTCTCGATGAGAAATCCAGCAATCTGATGAATGCTTGCCCATCAGAGTAGATGTTTACTGAAAGTAGATTAAGAGAAAATTCGTGAAATCCGATTTCAGCACGATGTTGAGCACAAAAGTGGCGCATGAAATTGTAGGCTATTTTGCTATTGCCGAATTTTATCATTCTTAAAGGAAATAAAAATAAATTTTAGGTACACTGAAATTCAGTAAAACTTTCAACCCGGCCGCCGTTGAATGTTGATAAATTAACTCTTTTGACTGTTAACTTTTATTCTCCTATTCTTCTTCGTTTTATTTTATGTTGCATTCCCATTACCCGCAGGAATGCGCAATATTGTATTATATCATTCTTGCAAGTTCAGCATCCTTTAACCATGTAAGATAAAATTAAAAAGCGCATTGCGAATTAATGCCGTTTCCAACTTTAATATCCACCTTGGAAGCATAAGAAAGTGCAAATGGCTATAGAGCTTAGACTTAACTATCTTGCCAATATTTTCTTTAAAGGGTTTGCTCGCAAAGTTTGTTCTTAAATGTATGTATAAAAACTAAGCCATTGCTTTTACTTAAAACTGCATACTTTTCAATTAAATTTATTTGAACAAATCGAGTAAAAGGTCCTTATCTCTGTGTCCCTCCTTTTCACTATTGCGTTCTCAAAAGAAACACACTGGCGGGAGGTTTATTGACTGATATCGACTGCTGAGTGGAAGATCGACCTATCTAAATAGCCAGTTCGAAAACACCCGATCTCCAAAAAACTTTTCAAGAACGACCTGTTTCAAAATTCGGTTGATGAACGCCCCATTTCAGAATTCAGTTCAAAAATGCCCTATCTCAGTACATTTTCAATATATTTTCAAGTGAGATAGAGCGTTTTCGATCCGAATTTTGAGATAGGGTGTCCTTCAACCAAGTCCTGAGATCGGTTATTATACCCGAGCGCACTTGTGCACAAGGGTATATTAATTTTGTTCACATAACGGTTGTTTGTAACAGCCAAAATGAATCGAGATAGATATAGAAAAATATATACATAAATGATCAGGATGAAAAAAGAAATCGATTAAGCCATGTCTGTCTGTCCGTCCGTCTGTCCGTCTGTCCGTCTGTCCGTGTACACGATAACTCGAGCAAAAATTGAGATATCTCAACGAAATTTGGTATGTAGGTTTCCCTTAATCCAAGGTAGGTTG
>NW_016158190.1:84795-138212 GCF_001687245.7 Rhagoletis zephyria | reverse complement strand
AATTTACTCAAAATTGATACACCCCGGCTTACCATCTAGCGGAAGGTTTCGGAAAGGTGAAAAAACATATATTTAATACTTGCGCCGGGTATTTAATGTTCGGCTCCGCCCGAACTTAGACTTTCTTACTTGTTTTTCAATAGGATTCTGAAATGGGGCGTTAATGAAACGTTTTTTGAGATAGGGCATTTTCCAACTGGCTGCCGAGATAGGCCGATCTTCCACTTAGTAGTCGATATAATGAAATAGGACCAATAATTTCCTACACTCAGTGCTCTAGGCAAGGTTTAAAGCCCTATTACCTGCGAAATACAAGGTACCAACGCTGTCGACAGAAAGTTTGTTCGGAATATGAGGGGTAGGATTTTTTCTTTAAAAAACTTCGTCTAAAGAGAATTATTAGAATTTCTAATGACTATGTGTATATATATTAAATAATCCAATTTATCAACTTTGAAAAATATTATAATTTTATTTACCAACTTAGTTTTCTGAAAACTCCGAGCCCCTTTGAAATCCAAGTAATTCGGTGCATTCGACCAGTTCAACTTCTGGAAAGGTGGGTTTGAGAGAAGCCGGCGTGCGACGTAGGAATTGTATTTGGATTGAATAGTTGCTTTAGTCACTCAATTTTCTTTACTTCGTGTAAATTACTGATACGAGACTACATAGATTTGGTTAAAAGTCACTTAGGGCCGTTTTTACAGTGACAGGTTAACTCTCGTTCGGCAGTTAACTAGAAGTTTTCAGTACAAAAAATTGAAAAAGTTAGCTGCCGAATTTGTGTTAACGCTCCACTGTGAAAACGGTCCGTAATATTTTGTTAACCACATAAATAAAATAAAATAATATTTTTTTTTCTTACTTCAAATGGCTTGCTTTAGAATACTTAGCTCATTATCTTACAATTTTAGTGATTTTATCATGCATAGTTGCATATGAAGGACTATGTACATATGCAAATAACTGCATCATATTGTACACGATTCATGTGACCTGCATAATGCCCGATAGTTAGTTGTGACTAATTATTCAATTAAATCAATTAGGGTAAATATATATGTGCATATATGCGCTTTGCAACTATCGAAAAACAAAAAAAAAATGCGCAGAGACTTAACAATGCATATCTATGTAAATACATATTTGTATATGAGTTCCCATATAAAATAAATGAAACGAAGAATCATGAATGAGCGATTAATCAAACTTTTGAGGATTCTTTTTTTATCTTTAGTTCCTGCAGCTTTGCGTTCTGTTGATTTAATAACTTATGCTAAAGATTACCATTAAACATGAAAAATAAAATTCATAATTTTTAAAATGCAATTATTAATCACTTGAAGCTGAATTGGTTTTTATCGATAACTCCAGTTGATTCAAAGCACGCACATACATAAGTACACATATACTTATCAAGAATGTTGCTAAAAAATTAGATTAAAATCAAAAAGCTGCATTTGACCTAGCTTGGAGCACAATACATGCAATGCTAAAAGTGTAAAAAAAAATGTTGCACAAATCGTCACATGCCTGCGGTCACATGGGCGAGCATGCGCAAAAAGAGGTAAAAATCAACAACAAAAAATAAAGTGCTTTTAACGCATAATTTATTAAAGGCTGTAAAATCAATTGAAAATTAATGAATGGACAACAGTTGCACTACATACTAGGTACTAAAACTAAAACAAAAAAACCAACAAAAAAATCAGCTAAGGCTTTAGAGTGTCACTAAAGCAACTCTAAGCATTTAATATTTTAAAATTAAATTATATACAAAAATTTCCTGTGTGTCAATGCATAGCCAACCGCTACGCAACTGACCACTTTGATAGGCATTTTATAGGCATATTATTTTTTGTTGCAATTTCCACTTAAACACTTCAGCGCTCAAAAAAGCTAATTCAACAAAAAAAGCGACATTTAATTCAATTGTTGAGTTTCAAAGCTGCAAATATGAGTAAGTGAAGCCAATAAAATTATCATTACAAATGGACTGCATAGTGATTATAATTGCCGTCAATGAGCGCCTATGTATTTCAAATAAACTGCCACTGCTGAGGTGCAAACGTACGTATGTATTTACAGTGACTCACACAATGACCACAAGGTGATTTTTTTAATGTAATTTTTTTGTTAATATTTTATAAAAAAGGGTTAATTTTATTACAGAAACGATATTTAAAACTTTATCCAAAATTAAAAAAAACTAAAAAAATTTTTCAACGAAATTTAAAATTTTTAATACATATAAATTAAAAAAAAAAAATAACGTATGTAGTTTTACAGTCCATGGAATTTGGGCTGACTCTTAGTGATGGCAGAAATGTGCAAAGAAAAAAAAATATTTCATAAAAGCTAGCAAATTATTAGCCCCTTCAAGCATGCTCTTGGTTCTACTAATCAAATTTCATAGGCTAAAAAACTGCATACGCAAAAATTGTCTAAAAATTCAGATTGGACAGTTGGAAGCTTTGATGAAAATTGGTTGAATTTCCCTAAATTTTGCATAAAGTTTAAATCTTTGATTTCCGTGGTTATTTTTTTTAAATAAACTCTATTTTTATAAAATTTTAACTAAAAAATAAAAATTTTGAATATTTATTAAAAAAAAAAAGAAACTTGCGTTTGCTTTTTTGAGTCACTGTATATTCCTGAGTATTATTTCCACTGGTGTAGTTATGTGCATGTGAGCAGCGTCAAGCTCCCAGCTCGTAGCTAGGCTATGCGTCCGCAGCTTATTGAGCGCATGCGCATGCGTTCTATCCGGCTAGTTGGTGACCAATTAATTTTATTGCTTCGTTTTTTTTTTTTTGTATGCGGCAAGGCAACCCCTTCGCTCGCACAATTCGCGCATCAGCTGACTATCGGTGGAGTTGTTGTTGTTGTTGGTGCGTTGTCAGGGCGTTTTTGAGCATTTGTGAAAACACTGTTTTGTTTTTGTTGTTTCTGCTTGCTACATATTTGTTTTGAGTGGTCGAGTTGAGTTGACGCTTTCGACTTGGCTTGTCGTTTATTTGCTCTTCATATGCCAATTTTTCTTTTGTATAACTGTATATGAGAACGTATGCGTGCGTGTAAGTTTAGTCATTCCGTTGCTTTGTAAGAACTTTTCCGATTTTGGTGTATAAATAACCGCCACCGCTGCAATGTAAAGTCATAACGAAATTTGCGTCTAACAAACTCTAGTGGTGGTAGTTTGTGTGCTAACAAATCTTAATTCGCAACAACAAAAATGTTCAAATTGGTAAGCAGTACGAAAGGATATGAAAGGATAATAAAGTGTGCTGTTTTTAATGAGCGAAGGAAACCATTTTTGTGAAAAGTTGCAAGTGAAGTGATGGCAAAATTTCAATTGGAATATTGGAATAAGCCAACTGAAGTCGAACAAAAAATAATAATAACATCAAATTTTATACAAAAAAAAAATCGATTTATTGTGCAAACTAATCATTACAGTGAATACAACAAAAAATTTGCCGCAGAGGTTTTTTGGCAATATTTGCTTATATTATGAGCAAATTTTTTCGAAAGTTTTTTTTTTTATAGAAATATAGTTCATGCTGTAACTTTTGTCACATAATTCAAAGTTTAAAAATTTAGAAAAATTCACAAAATTTGTGTTGAATTTTAAATTTTTTATCGGAATTTTAGACAGTTTTCGGTATACAGTTTTATGGCCCATTTAGCTTTTATTCAATAAATTGCAAGCTTTAAGTTACTCAAAAGTCCTGCTGATTTTTAATAAGTCCCAATTGAAAGAAGAAAATATAAAGGAATAAAAAAATTTTTTTGCTTAGTCAGTAGCAAAAAAAAATGTAAAATAGCAACTTTTCGCGTATTTTAGTTAATCAAAAAGATTTAATTCACTTCAAAATTATTTCTCAAAATTAACTAAATTTTCTTCCTCATTCTCTTCCAGATCGTCACCTTCTCTGCACTCTGTGCTGTCGCGTCCGCCGGCTATTTGGGTGGCTATGGACTCGGTGGCTATGGACTCAGTGGCCATGGTTTGGGTTACAGTGGCTACAGTGGCTACAGTGGCATTGTGGCGCCAGCCTATCATGCACCAGCCGTTGTTGCTGCCGCACCAATCGTGAAGACTTACAGTGCGCCCATTGTTGCTGCACCGGTTGTGAAGACCATTGCGCCATTGGCCACCTCCTATGCCAACACCTACAAAGTGGCCACTAAAGCTATTCCTGTCGTGCATGCTGCCCCAGCTGTGGTGCATGCTGCTCCAGCCGTATATGCGGCGCCTGCTTACCACACTTCCTCCACCTACCACGGGTCGCTGGGCCATTATGGTCTCGACTACGGTTATGGCCATGGTTTGTTGCATTAAGTGCGTAGATTGTGAAGAATTTGGATGCACACGGACAAGGACTTGAAAAAAGGGCTAATGAATTTAAGGACTATAACATCGAAAGCATTATGGATATTTGTTTTTGGGAACACACATTTGTTGAACTATCTCACATACATACATACATACATATAATCATAAGCATATCAGGAGACTATATAAATTTCTTCACATTCGGAAAATGTCGTCGTCATTTGGCGAGATTTGTGTGATTAAAGTGAGTAAGAAATGCAGGCTATTCATGCAAGTCGGCGATATAAATTACAACAACCACAAGAGTGAGTGAGCAGAGCAGAACTGAAGGACTTCGTTTAAGTGTTTAAGAAGCAGAAAAATTAAAGTTATTTCTTCAGAATTAATGTTTATTTTTTCGCAGAGATTTTGTTTGTTTGTTTGTTTCGTGTATTCAATGTTGAGTTAATTTTTTAAGTAATTTTTAATAAAATGTTAAAACAAAATGAAAAATCTTTTTGAATTTCCAGTGGTTTGGAAGGTTTGTTATGACAAACAAAAATCGTCATTATATATATATGCGAAATGGAGGTAATTATTTTACAACTACATTTATCTTCCATGTGAATTTAACATAACGACAGGATATCAAAGGCATTTTGGAAACTCACTTCCTAATACCTAATAAGTCAATATATGCTCCTCCTACTAACTAGTTTGGGCTTTAACTTTCAAGTTCAGGTCCTACGGAAAGGAAAACTAAAACTTAATCCAATTCCAAAAAAAAAAAAATTTTCACACAATAATCTTCTAAGCGATTATTCATTACGTGTGTGCAAGAAATATTCTTAACCATCCAGATTCGCATTAGCCTGAACAACGTTCCAATATCATGACACTGTTGGCTTTCTCCGTACTTTAAACTGAATGTTATATGGATCGAGAGAACAAACATACTAGAGCGGTAAGTTTGCCCTGGAGGTTTTCTTGGATAAAAATGGAGTGTCATATTTACGGCAAAAAGTCATACCTACAACTCTTTACTAAATAGGAAATATAAGAATCCGAACTGATTTAGTTCTGAACCTACCTCTAGTTCTCCGTCTGAAACAAAGCATCAATTGCCACAGAATAAGACGGTTCAACGTGGTGGTGAAAGCAAAGGAAGGGCCCATCGCGTTCTATGCATGTAACAAGATGTTGGGCGGCAGCTGAGGGTTTTCGGTTTCCCACTTCCATTTGATCTTGACTGAAAATTTCCGGCTGAGACTATTCCACCGGTTACTAGTCGGGTGGATATAAATGGAGAAGAAAACCTCTCTTACAAAAATAGGGATTGTATTTGTGCTCTCTATGGTTAGCGTGTTCGATTATACGCCCTTCTTTCCAAAACTGGCTTTCGAGTAATTGGAAAAAAAAAATAAATAATTATTAAAAAGAAAAGAAAAGGCCTTTATTTTTTTTTTTAATTGGGTAGGTTCAGAAGGCGCAGCAGTTGAGCGCAACCGTTGCTAAAAAAATCAGTAATAGTAAGCGTCTTCTGAACGGCTTGATACGCAACTGTTCAGTTGATCAGAAGTACAAAACAACACGTTCAGAAGGTGCTATCGCAACAGTTACTGAGCTGTTGCGCCTTCTGAACGTGCCCATTTTCGCAATATTTTTCAAGCTATGTTATTTTCTTGATTCTACTAGGGTGTTCGATTATACGCCAGTAAAGACCGGTTCCCGATTTTGAAATTAAGAAAAAAACCGGATAAATCGGTTTATTGGACATCGTTTCAGTGAAAGCGCTTAAGATAGCTTTTATTTAGAAAAGTCTTTTTTAGACCAAAAGTAAATGTAAGTAGTGGTAAGCAGTGCGCGCTTTCACTCATCAGCACCTGGGTTCAAACCCTGGTCAAAGCAAAAAATATAGTGAACGGTTTTTTCTTAACAGCGGTTGTCCCTCGGCAGGCAATGGCAAACCTCCGAGTGTATTTCTGCCATGAGAAACAGCTTCTCATAAAAATGCAATCGCCCTTCGGAGTTGGCGTAAAACGGTAGGTCACTCAGCTTTGTGTGACAACATCAAGGCGCACGCCACAAGTCGGAGAGGAAGCTCGGCTAAACACTAACATATGTGTAAGCGCCAAACTAATATTATTATTATTGGCAAATATGTTCTATTGCGACTTAAAATGCATACTGAAGCTCCTTTGCAATCCCGCATTGTAGCCCTTCTAGATGAGCCGTACTTTGTTGAACCCTTCTGAGACATTTCAACATTCCAATACGGGTATTATTATTTAGTAGGTCCATGTATTCCATCATGATGGGACAAAATATTATCCACCAAACAATTTTTGTTGCCGCCAACAAGAAAACGTCTCGCTTTCGGAAATAAATTTATTGCCGGTAATATTGCCAGCGTATCAATTTCCTATTACCAGTCGATCTAAAACGTCCGCCGAAGGCAACTCACCTGGGCGAGTCGTTTTCTTATCGCTTCAGGCGATATTTGGAATAATTTCATTCATTTTTTTACTAAAATTCTTTTTCAAGTGAAACTTCTTTAGCGGCGGTTGGTTGGTTGGGAGTAAATTAGCAAATTGAACGGAAATCGCACACGGAAATGGTGCAACGGAAATGATTGGGGCTGAAACAAGTGCTTCTTGTGTGTATGCATATGGTATTAATTTAAAAAAAAAAATGCTAATAAAAGGTTAAAGAATAACACTTAAAAAAAGACCAATACAAGAATGAAAGTATGGGTGAGTACGTACATAAATAACGAAAAGGATAAAGGTAAAGGTAAAAATAAAGACAAAAACAAAGATGCGTAAAGACAAATGCAAAAATGAAGAACAAGGTATCCTTGACTTACCTTATTACCAATAAAATTTAAGATGAAGATAGGGGAAGTAAGATTAAAATAAAGGTAATTAATGAGGCAAGGATATAGAGAGTGACCCAGAGACTTTATCTGGGAACTATTTTGGGATTTTAGAGATATCGAGACTTATGGATAAAATAATCGANAAAATATAGTGAACGGTTTTTTCTTAACAGCGGTTGTCCCTCGGCAGGCAATGGCAAACCTCCGAGTGTATTTCTGCCATGAGAAACAGCTTCTCATAAAAATGCAATCGCCCTTCGGAGTTGGCGTAAAACGGTAGGTCACTCAGCTTTGTGTGACAACATCAAGGCGCACGCCACAAGTCGGAGAGGAAGCTCGGCTAAACACTAACATATGTGTAAGCGCCAAACTAATATTATTATTATTGGCAAATATGTTCTATTGCGACTTAAAATGCATACTGAAGCTCCTTTGCAATCCCGCATTGTAGCCCTTCTAGATGAGCCGTACTTTGTTGAACCCTTCTGAGACATTTCAACATTCCAATACGGGTATTATTATTTAGTAGGTCCATGTATTCCATCATGATGGGACAAAATATTATCCACCAAACAATTTTTGTTGCCGCCAACAAGAAAACGTCTCGCTTTCGGAAATAAATTTATTGCCGGTAATATTGCCAGCGTATCAATTTCCTATTACCAGTCGATCTAAAACGTCCGCCGAAGGCAACTCACCTGGGCGAGTCGTTTTCTTATCGCTTCAGGCGATATTTGGAATAATTTCATTCATTTTTTTACTAAAATTCTTTTTCAAGTGAAACTTCTTTAGCGGCGGTTGGTTGGTTGGGAGTAAATTAGCAAATTGAACGGAAATCGCACACGGAAATGGTGCAACGGAAATGATTGGGGCTGAAACAAGTGCTTCTTGTGTGTATGCATATGGTATTAATTTAAAAAAAAAAATGCTAATAAAAGGTTAAAGAATAACACTTAAAAAAAGACCAATACAAGAATGAAAGTATGGGTGAGTACGTACATAAATAACGAAAAGGATAAAGGTAAAGGTAAAAATAAAGACAAAAACAAAGATGCGTAAAGACAAATGCAAAAATGAAGAACAAGGTATCCTTGACTTACCTTATTACCAATAAAATTTAAGATGAAGATAGGGGAAGTAAGATTAAAATAAAGGTAATTAATGAGGCAAGGATATAGAGAGTGACCCAGAGACTTTATCTGGGAACTATTTTGGGATTTTAGAGATATCGAGACTTATGGATAAAATAATCGATACTTTTATCGGTTTTGTTATCGATATTTTTATCGATTTTGTTGTCCAAATTTGTATCGATATTGTTATCAATTTTGCTATCGATATTTTCGGAACTTATCGATATAATAATCGATATTTTTATCGATTTTGTAGTCGATATTTTTAACTATTTTGTTAGCGATATTTTTTATAGATTTTGTGACTGATTTTGGTATCGGTATATATCGATTTTGCTATCGATATTTATCGATTTTGTTATCGATTTTTTAATCGATATTTATCGCTTTTGTTATCGATATTCGTCGATTTTCTTATCGATATTGATCAATTTTGTTATCGATATTTATCGATTTTGTTATCAATATTTATCGATATATGCATGTATATTAGTTATGAGACAAAATAGATATGTAACGGAGGTTTCGCTTCTCCAGTGTGGCCCAGGCGTACTTACTTTTTTTTGTATACAAAATTGGAACTTAGAAACGGAATTCATTTTTTCTTTCGCTATGGCGCTTCATATTTTTTCAATCCTGTCCTTGGTAAAATTTAGACGATTTTGCGATTTTGGATAATACTGTTGACGCGAAATTTATAAGTTTGGGAATTTTTTATAACTCCTTTATTTCAAAGTTGACATGAAAGAAATGATGGTGCCGATTTGTCACCACAGCAATAAATCGGTGAGTCGCCAATTTGTTGCCACTGATGATTGTTGCCTATTTCTCATGTTTAGCATGGTGGGTAATTGCTCATTAAGAAATCAGCCTACAGCTATGCATGTCTTGCTTAAGTAACCAACAAAAGAATCGAGGCGCCTTTCCGTTCCATTGCACCCAAAAAGAACGAAGTGCAAAAAAGTTAATTATATTTATTGTTTCTTAAGCGATTCCTTTTAACATTTACGCAAGTACCCTCCTTTCAATGAATATATTAATACAAATATTTAACTAAAGGTATACGCATGCGTGTTTAGACATTTTTACATGCCTATGCATGTACAATGTATGTATGTATGTACACTCATATATACCTGGTCAGTGTGGAATTCAATAGCCTTCATGTTGAGTTGTAAGTAATTGAGTAATTAAATCAATTAGCGTACATGTGTACAGGTACTTGTGAAATAAATTTTTACATACGTAGTATTCGTACATATTGGCAAATAACAAAAAATTCTTACAATTGAAAATGTTTAAAGAATATTACAAAAAAATAGTATGTACTATATGTATATGAATAAAAAGTGAAAGGAAATTACTAAATGCTGTTACTGACTGATGTGTGGAATATATTAAATAAAACGAAATAAAACCATTGTTATTACTTATTTTTTTTTTGTGTTTATTTATTTATATATTTTTTGAAAAGGTAAAACGGTTGCTTTTTTCAATAATCCTGGCAGAAAATGGATATGCACGATTAGAGGTTTCACTATACCGCGTTTGACCGTAATGAATCTTGAAAAGTATTGCAAAGAAATCTTACTTAAAGTAGTATTATTTAATGCGTAGATTTTGTGGAAGTTGAAATAACAAAAAAAAAATGATATAGATCGCCACAAGATAATCATCGAATCTTGCGCATGCGCAATCGATTACAGGTTATTGCATTGAAAATAAGATAACATCCGGTTTCGGTTTCTATCAGCATCTCCTGCAATTTAGAGATGTGTGAAGCCTACGCATAGTATCCTGTTAGTTCACCTTAGCTTCTTCCCTTCTAAAATATAGGAGAAACCTGTGAGCCTTATGCAAGCTTTTATTTGGGTCCACACTTTCGGTGCATACCAGCTCAAGTCGCATTATATGGAAAGTCCCACGGCCTCCTCGTTCGTCGTAACGCCGGTGTGTTCCGTAGCCTGTCCAAGTGTAAATTCGTGCCGGTGTATAGTTCATCCATATCTACCCTGAACTGTACCACTTTTATTGAAGAAGACCGTGCGATAGTGGTGTCTTTATCTTAGCCTTATAGAGGTACAACCGTTTATTTATTCGGTTAATGCCCGATAATTCCGCCACCATCTTCATAGATAATACTTCTACCTGGAAGATGCTGCAGTGGTCCGGCAGCTTATAAGACTTATAAGCATCGAGCTCTGCGCAAAACATTACCGCACCCACATCCTTCACTGCATCTTCGAAATTTGTCTCAAAGAGCGTACCTGGAATAATAAACTCGATCTGTCCAGATAGATTTGTAACTATATTATTGTCTCTGTAGAACCTGCACCCAAACTGGGGTTGCACTAGAGAGAGAGAGAGGTGTTAGCTGAGTAGGTGTGAGTCGACATGTGATTAGATGGTTGTTGTCGAGAGGGAGTCTCCAGATACCGGACATTCATTGGGAATATCAAGGTTGATTCTTGATTAGTAGCTGTTTTGGCGCCAGCAATATCTATACCCTAACTAGGTGGGAAAGAGTAACGCAGGTCTCACGCGGAAGTCGGAACTCTGAGCCAGCAAAAGTTGGGCTTCTATTAGGGGTTCAGCGGTTGGTCAATGTAAGTCTGCACTTCATTTTTGTATTCCTGTGTTTCTGTACCTGTGTGGACGCTGATCCTCAAACAAGGGCCAACAGGGAGTAAGAAATCTTTCCTTCTCCACTGATGAATACACACCAGTAACGCGTGGAAGAGTATTGGCCGGACCATTGCAGTAAAGACTCAATGCGAAAGAGGTGGCGTAAAATCCCCAGTTGCAACCCAGCATAGTTTTGCAAGCGTATAGCACCAATGAGGCTTTCGTGGCGCTCTTTTCCACATTATAAGGCGCCACGACTGTTTGCTATCGAGTATTATTCCGAAGTCGGTGCTTTGCTTCAGCTGAAGAGTCGCCCCATTTAGCAGCTTTAGTTTTGACCAGTTCTTAATCTTATGTTTCCCAGCGTTGATGCTAAACAACACAGGCGTATCTGCGGTAGCGATTAGCACATGAGAGAGCTACATAAGTGTAGACAGACTCTTTCCGCTTAATAAGTTTTACAGAAACGTCATCTGCGTAAGCAATAAGTCCAGGACCAGGCCATTCTTTCAATGGAGTAAGCGTGTTTTACCAAAAGGTTTTAAAAAATGCTGAAAAGTGAATTATTTATCTTTAGAATGACGCAAAAGGTAGCACTGAGTTTAAGTGTAAGATTAAATTTCGAAACAATTTGTTAAAACATTTCCGGTGCGTTTATGCAAAATTAACAACTTTTGATCGAAACTTAATTTTTGTTTGAATATTTCATTCAATACAAATACAAAACGCTACATGGCGAAGTCAAACTAAAAATTTAATTGAACTCAATTATTTAGCATAATAGTACTGCAACAAATAAGTAAAACCAATAAAATTACCATCAAAATAGAGCAGTGCTTCAGCACAATAATTTCCATGATCGCCAATGCCGAGTGGCTGGCGCAGAGCTAACACTACCTTAGCTTTGCTGAGTTTTGTTAACGCTGAGAGTTCACAACTCTCTGCTCACCGTTAGAGCCGGCAGCTTGTGGCTTATTGAGTGCAGGCTTGCACGTTCTATCCACCTTATCCGCATTCGTTTTTTGTTTTATTTATTTATTTTTATTTTTTAATTTTATTCCACGGCAAAGCAACCCCTTCGCTTTCAAGCTACTTACGTACGTACGTTGTACAACAGCTGATGGCCGTCGATGTTGTTGATGTGCTGCGCATCGTCAGGGCGTTTTGTTTTTTTTTGTTGGCATTTGTTGAAACCTCTGTTGCTGTTGCTGTTGCTTCTCTTTAGTTTAGTGTAGTACATATTTCTTTGAAGTATTTAATTGAGTTAATGCTCTAATAGCGGCTTTTGTCTTCATTTGTCATATATTGGCTTTTCGCTTTTCATATGCCAATTTTTCTTTTGTTGTTTTGATCTGTGTGCAATTGTATTTGCGCGCGTGTTTTCGCTTTCCGCGCAACTTTGTCAGAATTTTTCTGATTTTTGTGTATAAATATCGGCTACGGTTGCGGTGGAAAGACATAACAAAATTTGCGGTTAACAATATCTAGTGGAAGTTGTGCGCTTAAAAAACTTAACTTAAATCAACATGTTCAAATTGGTAAGCAAGGAAAGGATAATAAAGGATTAATTGTGATTTTTTGTGTGAAGTCGAGCAGAAATTTAGTGAAGAGTGATTTTGTTTAAAAAAAAAGTTATTTAACGTGTCCGAATTTATAGCTTTGATAGTAATGCGTTCTCATTCAATTAAATAATTTGATAAAATAAAGTTTTTATTAGATACTCCCTACTCTACTCTACAGATACTCTATAGTATCTAAAAATCTAGCTTAATTCAAAGTGAATTAAAAATCGCAAATACATATCTAAATTTCCTTTTGCAAGCCGGGATTCATGTGGTTAAAGTGTTGCTTTAAAAATTTAGAAGTCATAGTTAAGAGCGTTTTCAATTTCACAAATATAGCTATGAATTATGTGTTATTTACTCAACTATAAACATTAGAAAGCGCAACATAAAAAAAATTTAATAGACCGACATAATTTATAAGAGGTTTGTTTTTATTGGCAATAGGCCAGCAACAGGATACTTTTAAACTCCACTGTTTTTCAAGAAAAAATTTTTCAATCTTGCAAATTTCTGGATCCTTGTGCTTTTAAATAACGAAAAAAATAAACAATTGGAGCTTGACACATTTACTAAGAGCTTGGCCGAGTCTCTTCTAATTTGTGTTGTACGTCTTGATGTTTTCAAACAAAGGGAAGTAGTTACCTACAATTACACGCCATCTCCGACCGGCAGATAGGTATTATGGAAGCTCTTTTAGGGCCGAAATACATTGCTTTAGATTTCACTCCAATAAGGTATCGCACGTTTGTTCTACTTTACAGTTTAATAGCGCTGACTGCTAATCTCAAGACTATAGCGGCTGCGGTTCAAACGACGGAAACGGCTTTTAATCCTTTGGCCTCAGTAACTAGTAGCATTCCAGGCATAAAAGTACTTACTTCCGATTAAAAATTGTCGTCTTCTATACCACCTATGAAATAAGAAGGTTCCAAACTAATTTTCAAAAATAAGACCAAGTTCTTAAGAGTAATTCTCGACTGGAAGTTGCTCTGGAATGGCAACGTAGTCGAATCCATTAAGAAATCCGTAGCGGAATTTTGCAACCAGAGAATAGGTTTATCATTTATATATTATATATATAACAATTTTCTGTCCAATTACAATATAGTGGGGCAATTTGATTCACGCCTACAGAAGCCTTTAATTAAAAATTTTGCAACTAAATACTTCCGCTTAATGTAATTGCTCGAGAGGTTGTCGTTTTTATACGTTAAGAAGCCGGCTTATGGATCGAGAGAACTCAGGTCATTTGGCTATGCCAGGAGCGGCGAATAGCTTAACACTCAGTATTATCGACAACTGTATATCCCAGCTGACTGCGATCACAAGTGCGTCGCATGAGTTGCATTGACCGCGGTAAATAGAAAACTCACTTAGACTATGAAGTACAAAGTTGTGATCCAACACGCCAAACTTGGTATAGCAGACCTCACCGTGCAGGGGAGAACTCACCTGGGCTTAGGCTAGAGACTTTTCGGCTCTGTGACCACTGAAGCGTAAGCTCCTTGGAGCGCCCAATGTCACGAGCGTGCTTAGGCCAATCAAAGACAGAGGACCATATTTTCTGTTCATTCGCGAATCAACAGAGACTCTTGCCCTAAATTTTTGCATAAAGATTTATAAAAAATTCAACGTTTATCCAAACTATTTACTTACTATTTATTGAAAAGGGCCCATTTAAAGTATTTTTTTAACTACATATTTGTCTTTAATTATTATTATTATTATTTTTTTTTTCAGATCATTGCCTTGTCTGCGCTCTGCGCTGTCGCTTCCGCCGGCTACTTGGGTGGCTATGGACTTGGCGGTTATGGTCTCAGTGGTCATGGTTTGGGTTACGGTGGCTACAGTGGCTACAGTGGTTACAGTGGCATTGTGGCGCCAGCCTATCATGCACCCACCGTTGTTGCTGCCGCACCAATAGTGAAGACTTACAGCGCTCCAATTATCGCCGCACCATTGGCCACCTCTTATGCCAATACCTACAAAGTGGCCACTAAAGCTATCCCGATAGTGCATGCTGCTCCAGCCGTATATGCGGCGCCAGCGTACCATGGTTCACTGGGCTATGGGCTGAATTACGGTTACGGACATGGTTTGTTGCATAAGTAAGCAAATCGTAGGAAATGGATCGTGCTGAACTAGGACATGAAAAAGGATAATGAGCTATAATTCTATGTGCAAAAAAGTATATTTGGCAGACTGGGAGGAGCTTAAAATGCAGGCTGATTATAGTCTTCACTTGAGCGTGGTGGCATAAATGAAAACTAAACTATGGGAGTGAGTGAGCAGTGAGGAGTTGAGCCGCTTTGACTTTGAACAACCAGTGAGTTTGTTTCCGCAGAGATTTTTTTCCGCAATTTGTCTGATTCGTGTACTCGATGCTAAGTGTATTTTTAAGTATATTTTAATAAATTTTTAAAAGGAATTAAAAAAAAGTACAATTTTTATAACGACCAAACAGTTTGTTGTATAATTTCGATTATTCTACGAGTAGAACTATCAAATTTGGATTTAGTCAAGCATAGTTCCGTTTATTGGCAAGGCAGATGGTGGCTACGCAAGCGCGGTATGGTGAGCTACAACTAATTCAATGTCTGCTGCGATATGGTTAAATAGTCAGATGCGCATTTGTTGAAAGCGCTGTGCGGCATAAACGAAAGACTTCTGTAACGAACTTAAAAGTTCAACAAAATTGTATGCCGCTTGTAGCAAAGTACTACATAGAGTAGTACTGTAAAATGGTATTTAACGCTCCAATAATTTCTTAATATGCGTAGGAAAATGCAGCGGTTTCATTAAGAATAAATTATACAAATCGAAGAATTGCATAATCAATAGGCGAACAATGTATTTAATAATAAGAAATTAGAAAATCTTTGCTGCGATAACATTTGTGTTTATTACTTGTAGATATTAAGCAGCTTTTGACAAGGCAGCTGTGCCCTCATTGCGGCATACAGCAATGTGCTAGGTATTATTGTATTTTTGAGTAGCACCCACACCACCCACTCACCAAAGCACCAGCAAATAACCCAACGTTGGCAACAATGGGCTGACTGCAGACTTTAACCGACTGCCGTAGGTGTGATTTAAGCGCTGCTTTGTTGCACGGCAGCTATTTGTGAATGTTTTTGTTTTTTTTTGGTTTGCTATTGCTCCGTTCATGCAACATATTCACAGGCATTTATCATATTGTGGGTGGCTGGCGGCGTTTGCAGAATTCCCAGACAAAACATATTTTTTATGCAATTTTTTTTAGCATAAAATATCGACCTTGGTGCACACAATTGGTTCATGCAACAAAGTCTATGCTCGTACACACTGGTAAGGTTATTGCGGCATAGAGAAAAATTGTAAAATTTTGTTGCGATATGACGAAAAAGAAGTCGTGTCTGTAGTGTTGGCGCTCTTTTATAGCATTTACAGCCTGGTGGCCTTGACATATTTTTTATGAGCTGGATGTATGTATAATCGCTGCAATTAGTTGAGATTGCAAACCAATTGTTGAAGTCAATATGAAATAATTTTATTTAAAAGTGTAGCTAATTTATATGTACGTTAGGGCGCATCACTCTTCATGCAAAAAAAAAATCGGCATGGTTTTTCCATCGGACCTAAAATAATAAATATTTTCTAAAGCTTAGTTTCACGTAATCAATTTAATTTAAATACATTTTTTTGTAATTAAAATTTTCTATGAAATCTGACAGAAGGCGGAAAAAATTATGTTTCACTTAAATTGCTGGTGAAACAGGCAGGTATGACTTCCGCCAAAATATTTATATTTACGTGAGCTGGACCGATTTGAAACTATCTGCAATAAATCGAATTTTTATTTAAAATTTTTTTTTTTTCAACAGATCTCCTCAGATGACAGAGCATTTTAAACTAAAAATGTGTTAACGAAATCAAAATAAGGAGGTTTTTGGAGGTATACTTGTGGTCACGCAAACCTTACCACAACTTTTTTAAACTAAGTAGAATTTTTTAAATTAATAAAAAGTATTTACAGTGGGGAGCATAAATGATTTTTGCTAAATACCATATAGATCAATGCAGGGCTTAAATTGAAAAAAAAATGGCGAACTATAAATTAAAAATAAATTATAATTAAATACAAATTTTTGAAACCATAACTTTATTTAAAGTTTGCTCAAGCAAGTTCGAAATTTCATATGTTTAAAAAACACCTTCATGAAAATGCGAGGATCTATTTAAGATCGGTGGGAGGTATTGTATACAAAAATAGCCAACAAGTTCTTACTTTTACATTGTTTTTTAATTTCAAAACTCCATAATTTTTTTTATTTTTCGAATTTTCTGAGTGAACTGTTTTTTGAGAGCCCCAAATATCAGAAGAGACCAAAACCATTTTTGTAACTTTTTTGCGAAATCAAGGGAAATAGTAAAATGTAGGATTTCACATAACTTTTGAAAAAAAAAAATTCAAAGTTCAAAAGTTCATATCTTTAAAAAACGTCTTCTTAAAAATTAACGGTCAGCTGGAGTTATTGTATAACAAGAATTAGCTAACAAATTTTATAATTTTTTTCGAATTTTTCGATTTCACAATTCTGTATGTATTTTTCGAAACTTTTTTTAATTAGTCTTTTCTTTTTAACCCTAAATATCGGCTTTAAAACAATACCAGAACCAGTTTTTTAACATTTATGAGATACTTAAAAAAATTAGCTGGCAAAATCTCGGAAATTGTGAAATTTAAAGTTTTGCAAAACTTTTGATAAAAATGTAATTTTTTCCTTTTGTAGAACTCTGTTATATGATAAAGGACAAGTTTTGACCAAAATTCATCAAAAATTATCGATTTGACATTTAGGCATCCAAAGTATTAAATAAAAAAAGGCTGGAGAAATCCTTAAAATAATTGAGGATCTACATATATATGCAACAATAAATATGGAGGAGTTTTTGCAGGCTAAAGCATCGCATTTATTTTCCACATGGGATGAGATTCAGCAAATCAGCGATCAGCTTAACTTTTATACAGCAAATAATGCGCGAACGCTGAAGTTTGTACTAACTTGGCTTTGACTAAACTTTCTTGCTAGCTGAATCAGCACTTGCGACATCGGTTTAAGCTGTGCTTTTTTTACTGCTAATTGTAAGCTTAACAAAAAGTGAGCTAGCTGCTGTTGACGAAAGATGTCGCTGCGTTAGATTTTGACCTTCCTTTTTATACTCAAGCCCAGTTTATTAATAAACGAACTTAAAGCGCGTGAAAATAGCTTTATTGCAAAGCTTAGTTTGAATTTATCAGCCGTTAGTTGACTGATCTTTGTGCATTGCTGTTTGCTGGCAAATTGATTGTAGTGAGAAAACAGTTCAGTCTCTTTGTCGCAGCTAAAAATTTTCTTGGAAGAGAATTGGTTTTAATTGTCGTTTAAATTATTTATTACATTGTTGTTACTCATTTTTACGCCTTTTCTCTATCGATCGTAATTTTAAAATTACGTATCAATTATTCATTCACATAAGTTTACATTGCACATCTTCTGCAGGATATTAACCCCGAATGTTGTCCTTCAAACCAAAGTAAATATGTTAATAATTATCAAAGAATTATACTAATTTACATACGTAAGTACGTACTACGTAATGGGGTTTTGCATTCATGCCATTGCATCCAACTCTTCATACTCGAACTATAGTTATTGCACACGCGCAACTTGCCATACAATAAGTACATATGTACATTAGATTGTACCATCTTACAGGCAAGAACAAAAATATTTCGCCGCTTACCCTGAGTCGAACGTATTTTTGCAAAGCAATTTCGAAAAATAATTTTTTTATGGCCGAATATAGGAGTCGTCTTCTCGCAAATTGCGGTACGCATACCTTCCAAATTTGAACTTTTTAGCCTAAATAACATATATGAGAAGTTTTATGGCCGTAGAATAACGATAACACATGCCAACTTTTAGTTTAAGTTAATTAAGGTTAACAAATAGTCTGTGAAAACTATGAAAATGCGAAAAATTCTATATGTTTCTAGTAAATCTGCATCTTTAAATATTTAATAGGATGGCAGGATTGCAATTTTTGAAAAATATTCTTTGAAATTTTTATACTTTAATGTCCTTATATACATTCATATGATTTGAATAAAACTAAGATTTTTCAAAATGCATTCAAAATTTAAAATCTTAAAGGATAATATTTTTAAAGGACATTTTTGACATTTGTTCTACACTCATTAAATGAAAACAAAATTTATATGTAATTAAATTTGCTTCGAATTCATCTTTCATTTAGCACCATATTTTGTGAAAAATCCCCTTTAGAAGAATTAACTATTGAATTTCAAAACTCAGATTGCAATCAGTGATGACAGTTAAGTCTCAGATGGGCTCAACATAAAAAGTAGTTTTTGTTTAAACTGCTGATAGGTCATTTATGGTCCTTTGGAAAAAATTCTGACTACCTGATAAAAAAACCAAAAACGCAGATTTACTAAATGTTATGCCCTAATACTGTAGGGAGTATAGGAATACCGTGTTAAACAGAAGTAAATTGTGTAAATTGACAAAACATCCGAACTGCACAAAGTTTTTTCTGATAACTTTGACTGCCGCAGTCCGAATTGCATAAAATTTTATTCGGATAGTTTTTAAGACAAAACCAATAAAAAGTAGGGAATATGCCTTAAAAAACCACTATGTTTTTTTCGAGACAGTCTAATGTACATATGTACATACATTAATACATTTATATCTATGCAAATGATTACGTGTTGACGATGGAACAAATAGCCATAGACTTGGCAAAGAGGGTGAATTGAAATACATTTCGAATATTTATATATCTTTTAATCATAGACCGAAATTAATAAAAAAATTATAAAGTTATTTATCTTTAACATACAATTTTCAAATAATTCATATAGCGAGTTTTATCGAGAAGAGAAATAAATAAAACTAAATTTTATCGATTTTTCTGATATGCATTTAAAACATTTTTCTATTGAATATTATTGTTCTGGTCTCTGCACTCAGTTCCTTATCCTCCCCCTGCATAATTTTCATCTACTTCCTTGCACATAAATGCACTCCGTTATGGTCAATGTCCGACTCAGTGTCCTTGAATTATGTAAAAATATATATATGTATATGCACTAACAATGTGCAACAGCAATGCAATGCTGCAGCTGAGTCACAGAATATTTAACAATGAATCTATTGCTAGAAAACAGGAGTGAAAGGCGCGTGTGGTTACTGAAAATGCTGAAGGTACCCGCCCACTCCTTTTTGGTGTGTTTGTGTACATATATAAATACAAGCAACCCTCTAGGAAAATGAGGAAGGCTTGCATTTGATAGTAAAATGTAAAACATTCCTTATCACTGCTCGCGGAAACTTTGAAGAAGTTTTAAATTTACACTGTTTACTTGGCTGTTTTAACAAAAGCTTTTAAGTAAAGCTTTCGCATGGAAAGAAAGTTGGAGTATTCCTTATCGCTCGCATTTCCTAAAGGTATGTATGTATGTATGTAAAAATGATATACATATGCATGTATGTAAATGTAGTTGACAATGCAATATTCTCAATTGTTGTTGTGCTACGCTGGCAATGCCCTTGTGGCGGCCGTTGTCCCTTTGAGTTGATGTTCATTAACAGTTATTTATTTATTTACCAGCGTGCTGAAATAAAACCAATTTTTTTTATTGAATAAATTTGCACAATGGTATTAATTTGTATTTCATCTGTGTATAATCTGCGCAACCGTTCTTTTGCAACTATGTATGCTTTATAAAAATAAATAGTTAGAGTGCAGTATGATGGAGCTTGTTGTTGATATGAAGGACTTGAATGCTGTTTTTGCTTGTTATATGTGAGGTCTCGTTATTCAGAAAAATATTTGAAAACTGTATATTTTCTTTCTTTGCAAAAATTTTAATATTTGTGCATAATATTTGTGCTTCTTTGTAGAGTAGATATAAAGCTTTATAAAAATTAAAGTTATTATATAATTTAAATTTTCTTAAAAATACTGGTTTCTAATATACTGAAAAAATTTATTGATTTAGTTGTTGGTTTTAAATTCTATTAGGTCCTTGCTGAGTAATCTGCCGACTTTTGCGCACAGCGCTGAATTTCAAAAGAAAATTAGTTAGGGCTTTTCTATGTTTAGGTAAGGATATATATCCTTTATAGAAGTAAGGATACGTATAATCAATTTGGTCCTCTTCTTTTCTTTAATAAGATTACTTCAGAGCTAAGCAATTTTCTTGCTCGAAAATTACCCTCGGAAGTTTGGCATTGCCTACCAACGGGCGAACGCTTTTAGAAAAAACTTTTTCTAACTTAGAATTTTCTCGGGCCAGGGATCGAACACAGGTCTAAGGGAATGGGAGTACGAACCTGCAACTATTCAACGACAGCGGTTGAAATGGAAATGTCACCTACTAATTTTCGTTATTTTATCATTTAAATTAATTTTTGAGCCTAGCTTTTCCTCTCACCTTCTTGAAAGAGCATATAATTTGACCAGAATCCTATCTAATGCCGACAGTGTATTGTAAGGAAGCCTGGGTAATGCTTAGTTTCTCTTAAGGTAGCCTAATTAGAAACCTGGCTATACTTTCAGAAAAAAGATTGTGGCTCAACTTGTCGCTGTGATGCTTTTTTGGATCCTTCTCGCATTACTACTACATCTTTCCTGAGCTATCTCCACATCATTGTGCGACCTACTGCAAGGAATGGCTTAGGAACTGTGGGAGTGGAGGCCACCATCTTCCTGTTTACACCTCCTAAACCCCTGTACCCAAATCAGCCGCACCCAATAAGTACTGAGAATTAAACCTCAAAGACTTTGAGTGCTGTCTGAATGGCGCAAATGATCACCCTCCAAGTTGATTTGCTGAAAAGCTCTATTTTATTTCTCTGCTCAAGATGCTGAAAACCTACTCGGTCGTCAGTTGGTTGACAGATTAAGAGTTAAAGCATTAGTAAAGAAGACGCTAGCGGTCAAGGAAAACAAAACTTGTATACATATAAAAATGTACATATGTATATACATATCTTGTCACTTTTCGCAGCCGTTTTAATAAATGATTTCCGGCACTTCTTTGACAGAATGGATAAGTATATGCATATGTATGTATATCTTATAAGTATTTTAAGTGAAAACGAATTAAAAGAGCAATGCCGATTTTAAATAGAAGAAACAAAGTATTTTTGCCTATTAAACTGCCAACCTAAGCTGAAGTGAAACATACAATAATATCCTTATCCGTATTGTCTCTGCTAACACCATTGGTAGGCGCATATGCTGACTTATTACTTACCCTAAGAACAAATTAAGAATCTCTTGTCTTTCCAGACTGTCCACAATATTCATTATAACTCAATTCAATCAATATATCAATTTGTCTGTTTATTCAATTAGCATTCTAATATTAATTAACAATTTTTGTTGTTGCAAAATCACGAACAATTCTAACTAGATATTAATTATTATAATAACATAAATAAATATTCATTAACTTAACATACGCATTCATTCCGAATGTAAGATACAAATCCCACATAAACAAATAATAGGCAGAAAAAAAAATATTTGCATAAGATTGACGTAGTCAAAATATCGAATGTCATTTCTATGAATTTTGTGGGCACGCGACGCATTTCTTCGGTTGTGTGGCGAAAGAGGCTGCGAAGAAAAAATTTTTTCTACATTAAGGTGGGCCTATGTCTTTGTTGAAAAGCAAATAAAATGAAGTGAAGTTAAATAAAATAAAGTAAAAATAAATAAATAAATTACACTGTACAACACAATCAAACTTTATCCAAAGTTAAAAGCTTCTGACAACGGGTTCCTGTAGAAGAAAACTAAGTTTTGCTTTAGCGTGGGTCTTTTGCACATTATTATGGGAAATCGGCGTAGGAAACGATGTGATACTTTCATTTTAGGCATACGATTTGTTCAATAGTGCTATGTGAAAGATGACGTAGAAAATTTTGCTGGAACATTTTAACCCAAAAAATACATATAAAACAGCGATGTAATGGGTTAAAATTTTTTACAAAAATATTTGCCATTCATTTTTACTATAAGTCTCTGAAAACCACAACCAAACCTCAAAATTCAACTTGAACGCCAGAAATAAGCCAAAACTGAGAATCTGTTAAAGATATAATTTAGTATTCATTAGAAATTCGGCAAAAGTGTATTTGAGAAAAATTTCACAATGTTTTTGTCATGTGCAGTGTAAGCTGCATCCGCCTGCATCGCAGATTTCCATGTAAGTTGTGGCAAAAAGTAATATGTATCTAATTATTTCTTGTTTGAAATATGAAAATTTGCACGTTCACTCAGTGATGCCAGACATTCTCTGTTAAATATCCCACGGAAATGGGGAAAAAATGCCTCAATTACCCACATCTTGAAAATATATCCCACAAAATTCCCAACGAATTTAAACATATACATGTTTCAGTAGTAAAGAAGTAAAATTCATATAAAATAATAATAATAGTTTGGCGCTTACACATATGTGCTTTTCCTCCAATTTGTGGCGGTCCCCTTGATGTTGTCACACAAAGGGGAGGGACCTACAGTTTTACGCCGACTACGAATGGCGAGCGTATTTTTATGAGAAGGTGTTTTTCATGGCAGGAATACACTCGGAGGTTTGCCATTGCCTGCCGAGGGCCGACCGCTGTTAAGAAAAAACACCCTTTTCTGCATTTTTTTCACTCATTCATTTTTTCACTTTCATTTTTTTGCTCACTCACTAAGGGCCTAAAAGAATTTTTTGGTGACTTTAAAATTGAAGCACATTCATGTGCTATTTAACATTTCATCAGCTAATTTGTTCCGTTTTTTACATGAAACACCAGTTACAACTGAAAAGATTCTTTCTTACTCAGCGCTTGAATTGGTTAACGTAAGAAAATTTTCAAAATTGTCCTTATACTTTTTAACAATTAGATACCATTTCACTCCACATCACATCTTCAGAACGATTAATTACGTAAGAATGTCGAATATTCTTGAATTTTGATCAATTATGCAACAATAACTGCGTCAAAAGAAAATCCCTTATTTATATGAAATGTCCCTTTTTTCCCTTTTAATAATTTTTGATGCAAAATATCCCTCAAATAGGGAAATTACCCACAATCTGGCATCACTGCGTTCACTTGGACGATTTTGAGTTACTTTCAGACTTACACTTTCTTTCCGTCAAAATGACATGTGCCTCCCTAATGCGCAAACATTTTGTGTGGTAAATTTTTGTGCTTTGAAATTATTCCATGACACACTTATGTATTGCTACTCCGCTTTTATTTGATTTATTTATTGATCTACGACGCGGTAAGTAAGGATACTCCTCTTTCAGGTAGCTATCATTTTTCTCCTTAATTTGCTTTTCGCAAGGACGCACGAAATATAGTCGTAATTGCGAAACTCAGTCGCAACGCCATTTCATTAAGGAAGTCCTAGATGCCGTAAATATATCACACATACACGTACATACATACATATTTGGTAAGCTAATGACAATGGGTAATTGTAATTTTTGCGTTACAGCATAGCTTATGTGCAGTATACACCTCAGCGTAACGTGGAGAATACGTGTGTACTGTTGCTACCAGTACCTCCTCAAGCACTTCACCCCGCTTAGGTACGTTGTGCTGCCATACCAACGCAAGCGATTTGTAGTAGGCGGGCAATGATGATGTGTCAGTTTACGTGTCAGCGTCAACTAAAGAAGCCTATGTGGGCAGAGATTTGCCGCAGTAAATGCAGTTATGCTGATTAACGAAATAATAATAGAACATATATCCTCTCTTTCTAATAGTGTCAGTGTTATCAAATTTGCAATTGCACATTCGGATATTGTGCTATGTAGTTATTACAAATCTATTTCCGCAATGCTGGTCTCATTTGCTCTGGCGGTTTTGCTTCTTGTTAGTTAGTGGTGTGACATATGTACGTGCGTTCGTGATAATAACACCAGTGCGAGTGGAGAAAATACTGAATGAAATCTGAAAAGTGAAATTATTCAATAGGCAATGCTTCTGGCGGCTACGACTGGTTGTCAGATGGTAAGCTACGGTTGTTTTTACAGCTTCAAGTGGCGAGCCCATATGCTGCAAAAACAATGAAAAGATCTAGGTTCAATGAGTAGGCATGACAGAAAAACAATTTTAATCGCCACGGTTCATCGGTGCTAGCTAACTGCATGTTGTTGCTTTCCCATACAAATTTTTTGTTAAGTTAGCAGGGATGAACTCAAGCGAGCAGAAAAGTGACCAATCGAATTCGCGCTAAAATGATTGAATGGATCTCAATGGAATTTGGCACGCAGATAGGCTATAATCTGGATTAACATATAGGTTATTCCTTAAGAGAGTTGCCACCTTTTCCATTAGTTAAAGTCAATCAATTAATAGTTAAATAAATTAATACAACAATGTAGGTTTGACACCGGGAGGGATTCCAAAACGATTTATTTCGTAAATAGTTTTTACAGGGTTGCCAATTGTTAAAAATGGTAAAATCGATTAATTAATAAGTTAAATAAAATATTACAATAATATGGGCGGCAAATTAAATGAGCGCAAAAAGAATTTTTTTACCAAAATATTCTTCCGGAAGGTTGCCGCCTGTTCAAAATGTTAAACAAAGTTTAATTAACTATTTAAACGAATTATTTAAATATGAGTAACAAACAGGAGGTTTGAGAAAGCTTTAAGTATTTTTTAAAGGGGCCTCTGGTTTGATACAGGATTCTTTTTTAAGAGAGTTGCCACATGTTTTAAAAGTTAAAGTTATATAAAATATTACAAAAATGAGGGTGTAAAAAGAAAACGATGCATTTTGAAAGTATTTTTCGAGGAGGTTGCCATTTGTTCAAATTCTAATAACCGTTAATTAATCAACTAAATAAAAAATTATAACTGTGTGCATGTAAAAAGCAAATCAGTGCGAGAACGAGTTTTTACGAAAATATTCTTTAGGATGTTTGCCACCTGATGGAAAAGTTAAAATTAGTTTAATTAACAAGGTTGACGAAATATTTTGATATGGGTTTTCAAAAGAGAGAGGTTTAAGAAAGTTTTATTTCAAAAGGGCAGCCACCTGTTTTGAAATTTAAATAATTTGAATTTTTTTTTAATTGTTTTATAAATATATGGTTCATGCTTTAACAAAGGCCATATGAATCACACTTTAAAACTTTGTATAGAATTTAGAAAAAACTCTTTCAATTTTTACCTAAATTTCGAGCTTTTTAACCAGAATTTTTATACATTTTTCGGATATGCGGTAAACACATAAACTAGCTTAAAGCAGCTGCGAAAATTTCCCATATGCCAGTTAATTGCCACTGAATAGATAATCATTTAATTGCGTACTTGAGCCTTAAATAGGTGATTTATGTGCATCACAATATGAAGCAAATCTCTCACAGCAAAGTCATACATAAATATGAGTCTTATACAAAATCCCATAACTCAATAATAATAAAAAGGTAATTGAGCACATGTCTATAAACAATAAACATTATGGAGCTATAAACACGCAGATGATGATTATGTGACCAAAATCCAGCACGCGTCAATATTTATCGGCTATGAGTATGATAATGAGAATTCGCAAATCTGCGTAGATTTTAAGAGGTGGCATAAGCTTTAGCTGAGGAGGGAAGTAGAAAAAAGTCACAAAGCCATAAGTCATACGCACATTTATGTATCTACATACATATTCATGAATACGTACATATGTAAGTAAAACAATAACGGCATCGGTAGAATGATTGGTATGATGCTCACAAATAAGAATATTGACGTTTATTATATTGCCACAAGTACGGCGTCTTAATCAAAATAGTACAGTGGTAGAGGTTAATGCAAAATGGAGTCAAACGAAATTCCCCAGCTAACCCAATCTGTGGGTGAGTAGTTAGAGGTGCGTATTACCACCACTCCACTTTTTCACTCGGTCGCGTACAGTCTAAAATAATTATTGTTTTTTTATTAACCGTACGTTTTAAGAAGGAATATCTCGCATAAGACGACATACGCGATGAGGAAAACTTGAACATTTTCTCATTTGATAATTTTTATAATACTTCTTTTCACTCGAATCCACTGTACCACACAGACAAAGCCTAAAACCACGTATCAAAAAGCGCACTCGTCTCGATATGGAGACTTCATTTCGTGGAGCGCGTGACATACTTAGACTGCCACTTTGAGCACACGTTCTTATGTATCTCTTTCGCCATTGTGCATAATATTTTAACTAGCTTTCGTAACTCAAAGAAGGTAAGAGTATCTACATACTTAGTAGAGCAAAAGGGAGGATTTTGTTGGATTTAGCAGTCACTAATAAGATGCGTACGTGAGTTATATAGGTGCGTATGTAGTTGTACATTTATATGTATATATGTCGGTAAGTGGCACTTGTTGCACGCGTGCTATTTGTTATGTTGTGACGCTTATGTGATGTTTGCTATTTACGTTTAACGCACTACTTTGCGCCTGTGGGTGTGCGCTCTTTCCGTAGACAGGAAGTGAGATTAGGCGGGCATTTATGGATTTTTAATGAACGCTATTTTGAAAGAGAAGGCACTTATTAATAGTTTGGCGCTTAAAGCCTGATTATGGCAACTTAACTTAACGGAACGTAGAACTTAGAGAATCAAAATGAAACAGATTTATTTATTTATTTATTTCGACGTGACATTAAGTTACGTTCAGTTTCGGCTGTTCAATTATAAGCAACACCTATTTAACAGAATTTTTAAGAGAGAGCCGTAAGTTACGTTAAGTTGCCATAATCAGACCATTAACCTTTTGCTAAGTCTTTGGCCAACTTTCTGCTACAATTTTCGGTGTGCGTCCTGATATTAAATATAACCGAAATGGAGTGACCTTAAATTTCACGCTTCCTACGAACGGAAAATCGTTTTATGAAGGCCTTTTCAAGCAGAAATACACTCGGCGATTTTCCTGCCGAAGGGCGACCGCTCTTAAGATACAACTTTTTTTCTTGGATGTTGCTCCGAACCTTGCTCTTACTGAGTGTAGGTTCCCAGTCGGTGCAAATAACCAACTCACTTAGGCCGACCTTCAAGGTCCATTGTGATACCACTGCGAAACACGGGAACCTCAGTGACTATTTCTCATAGAACCATTTTGAAGCTCTTATAAAAAGTAAGACTGGCTGTATTCCTACGTTTCATGACTCCATAAGAGAGCTAAAGAAGTGCCTACCGAAAAAGTCTACACTGCTCTTGGCCAAAGCTGGGCAACTTCAAAAGAAATGCACTAAGGTTTCTTCCTCATCGCTGCAACTTCTGCAATATTCGTGGGAGAATATTTTAGTCTCGAAGAGTGCCTGCCAAATAGCCGATGACCGGTTATAAAAGCCGTGACCGTCGCAATATCCTGTCTTGTGAGGCTGAGCGACTATTTTGTCCTTTTCTTATCTACTTGTGGTCATCGTAGTCTGGTTTTTCGACCAGTTCCCTGCCTAGGCATGAGCTTTTGGCCTCCTGAATCATATTATTTCTAGGTCCTAAGCCAATTACTCACTGTCGAGGGAGAACTCTGATTTTCAATTGCCTAGCGAGTCCAAAGTGTCACCTACTGGCAAGAGTTATTCCTCGCTGGATCTCCAAACTGATACTACAGGTGGTTTTAATGCTGGATCCTAAGTAGTCAAAGTCCTCCACTACTTAAAAATTCTGGCTTCCAAACAGTGATGCCTGACCGAAAACTCGAAACTCTTTCCTTTTTTGCCTGTTTAAGATTGTGGTGTCAGTTATGGGGCCAATCAGTTTTGCAATTTTGTAGGTTGGCGATCAGTAAATGAGTTGTTGGTGTTTCCGGCGGTGGTTGGTGGAGGAGCATGATGTACTGCGGGGCGATTTTACACTATCCCTTGTCAAATTTGCGTTGCTTCGGCGTTGTGCCATCTTCAGTGTAATTTTTCAATGCAAACGCCAAATCTACTATTTATAAAGGTCTACATCCTAATGTTCTGACGGATTTTCAATTGATTTTTTTTAATATAAAGATAAGTAAATTTTTAAGAGGTTTAGAGAGCTACTTTTTAAATATTTGTTTGTTGTTATTAAATTTTTTCCACAGAAAGTAGCAATTTTGAAGAAAATCGATTTCTTGTTCCTGTTAAGGAGAGTTATATAATAAAAACTAGTTGAAAACAGTTATAGGTTAACCCTTAATAGAAAAGAATTGCACACGGAAAATTTTAAATGTTGTAAATTTTTTTTTTTAATTTTTATTCAACAACTAGCAAACTGCGCCCTAAAAGTATTTTGGCGTTGTTCGATACCCGCATTGTAATATTTCATTTATTTTACCCATTTAATTGGATAAAATTCTACAAGCAGGTGCCAACCTTCCTCAAAAATATTTTTGGCAGTAAAATTTTTTAAACCTCTTCAGTTTGATACCCATATTGCTATATATAAATTTATCTTATCAATTAAATTTAATTTAAATTTTCCAACAGCTGGCAACCTTCCACAAAAATATTTTTGGCTTTAAGCCGTTTCCACTTTAAACCACTTTCTTCTGATAGCCCTATTACAATATTTACTTGATCTTATCAAATTACCTAAACTGCAATTTTCAAAAAGGTGGCAACTCTTTAAAATTTTTTGCTTTTATGTTTTAAGTTAGACTTCTGGAAATACGTCGGTGGTAACTGAATTCAATTTCCATGCATTAGTTTTCGAGTTATGCGCCTACAAACATACAGACAGACAGACAAAAATTATAAAAATTGTTGACTACACCACAGATGCATAGCTAATTATAAGTCTTTTAAAGTACTATACCACGACTTTAATTATAAATATATACTAGTAAATATGTACTGTATGTATATGCATAAATATATAAATGAATTTGTGTGCTCGATTGCGTAATTTTGAATTAACAGTTTGATCGATGTTTTCAATGGTAATGGATGAAACGAGCTTATTGAATGCTTTTACACCAGGTGTTATATAATATGCTGTAAAAACGATTTTTATTTAGCCACACGTGCGAATTTATCGATGAACATGACGTGTGTACTTGCAACAGGGGAAATGGAAGTGATCGAGCCATTCGGTACGTAGTCTTCCCTTCAGCATTTTTTGTTTTCAGGAATAATAATAATAAAAAGAGTTGTGCGTGCTTTGGAGGCACGACAAACATGTCGTTAAGTACACATGTACTCACAAAAGTTTTGTGACAAAACCATTTGCAAAACGCAATATGCAAATGAGTGCAAGTAACATTGTCCACGCCCGGGCGGCGCTACCAACGACGCACTATAAAACCAAATTCGAAAAGCAAAGGGTAAACATTCAACTAGACGAGCCAGCAGCGTAAACTACCTACAAAGTTTTATATTAAATACCAAATACAGAAAATGTTTAAAAAAGTATGTTGACTTGTGAATGAATGCATTCTGCACGAAAATCTTCGAAATTTTATTTATATTTTTCTTTAATTTCAGCACTTATCACAACTCATCTGCCTTACGCTAACAATATTTCATCGCTATGCCTTAGCAAGTTATGCTAGCTTTCCGAGCGTTTTCAACTCGCCATCGCATGGTCCAGCTTTTGCCGCACCTTTACCCTGTGATTCACCTCCACCGCTAGAGACTTATGGCGCCGCTAACCCGTTTGTGTTTGCTGCTCATCCTGTCAGTTACGCTTCGTCGGTACCACAATTTCATTATGCTGCTCCTGTTGCACCTTCATATGTAAAATATGGCACAGAACCGCGTGTAAAGGTTACAACTGGACTGCCTGTAACAACAACTTATACCACAGCTGTGGGCTTTGCGGCGCCGCCGCCGCCAGTGCACAATATCGGATCCCCACTGGCTTTCGCATATGCCGCCGCAGCGCCGGTAACATTTGGCGCATCAAATGTGAATTATGGCAGCGGAGTGGCATATGCAGCATCACCGCCTTTCCTCGGCTCAGCAACGTACGCCGCTCCTTCTTATCTAGGCGCAACGCCACATGGGAAGAAATTTCATGCGCCTTTGCCAGTGACAGGATACTCATACACCCAGAGTGCACCAAATGGAATTTGGTGAGAGAGAAGCAGGGTGTGTCATGCGAGTATGAGTAGCTATCAATTTGTTCCAAACTCGGTATGATTATTGTACTTGCCACATAAAAGCAAGACGTGGAAAATTTTTGAAATCGGACTAAGCTGAAACTTCGATATTTGAAAATTTAAGGATGCTAATTTACTCAAAATTGATACTCACAACAATCTCTTAAAGAGAAATAACATTTTTATGTAGTTTTGGATAATGGGCTTGGTACCGCCCACTTATAACTATGTATAGTTCTATGTGTCTAACTGAACATACTATCGAAGATATTTGAAATAGAGGTATTTAATGTTCGGCTTCGCCTGCACTTAGACTTTTTAACTTGTTAACTAATATTATTTTTTTAAAGGAAAACTATAACTTTAAGCTATTTAATTTTTGGCTTTTCATGGAAATTATTAAAAATTCTAAAATGCGCATAGAATCAATAAAAATAAATCTAGATGTGCTAAAATAAAACGAAGCTGTATTTGAATTTAATATTATAATAAAATAATTTGAGGGGAAAAAAATCGATAAAAATGTCACTGAATTTCTCCCGATAGTTTTCTGTTATTGGGAAATCATTTTACTTCACTGATTTTGAACTTTTCTTTCTTGTTATATATTTGTAGTTATACAGTGAATGGGAAAAATTTGCGGAATTATCGAAGAAAAATTAAATTTGGTGTGTTACTTCAGAATATGTAAATTAAGAAAAATTAGAAGTTTCGGCAATATCAGTGCAAGGATATGCCTACTTCCAGTACATCCTTAATTTTAGCTACAATTATAAGCAGAATAAAGCCAAAAATTGGTCAGCTACCTGTTTGTGAAATTATGTTCTTAAGCTTTGTGGCAAATTTCGTTTTGTTCGATGCAAGGACATGACTATCTCCTATACATCTTTAATTTTAAAAGTTTAATTTTAGCAATAATTATAAACACAATAAAGCTAAAACTGGTAGCTGTATGTGAAATTATGTCCGTAGGGTCTGTGCCAAATTTTGTTTTGTTTAGTGCAAGCACATGACTACCTCCCATATATCCTTTTTATCAAAAACTAGATTATAGCTACATTTATGATCAGAATGTACTAAAAACTAAAAATAACATATTCTTGGTATCAGGAAATGACTACCTCCCTTATGAATTTTAGTTATTGAGAAAAATGTATAATATAATATTTTCTTTAAAAAGGCTCATAAATAAAAATATTTCTAAATTAGCCATTAATCTCTCGTCGTTTTTCTTGTGCGGGAATATCGCACATTTCTTATATTTGAATGACTGGCGTCTAAGGCTTTACAAGAGAATAAAATAATAATAAATAATAAAATTCTTAAAACTCTTTTTTTTTCTTATTACCTATTGACAAGTTGAAGTGTTCCTAAAACATCACACCCATGTAACTACTAAAACCTTATGACCGGTATTTGGCATGTAAATTAACCATATTGAATTAAATATGAGTTTCAAGTAATATTTAGCAGCTCCTTAAACGTTCTAACATTCACCGGGATTCCGCAGGATACATCTCTAAATTAAGGCAAAATTATTAATAAGACTTCTATCAATTAACGTAATTTCATTTTGAATTTTTAGTTTGTTTAGTGACACAAAATTTGTATATATGTACGTATAAGTTTATATTTTTTGCCTTTGTAAAATTAAAAAATTTAGATGTTTTTAAAAAATACAAAGTTTTCAATTTCTGGCAGAAAATTTTAAATTTTTTTCCTACTAATTTCTAACGGGTGATTTTTTAAGAGCTTGATAACTTTTTTTTTAAAAAAAACGCATAAACTTTGCAAAATCTCATCGGTTCTTTATTTGAAACGTTAGATTGGTCCATGACATTTACTTTTTGAAGATAATTTCATTTAAATGTTGACCGCGGCTGCGTCTTAGGTGGTCCATTCGGAAAGTCCAATTTTGGGCAACTTTTTCGAGCATTTCGGCCGGAATAGCCCGAATTTCTTCGGAAATGTTGTCTTCCAAAGCTGGAATAGTTGCTGGCTTATTTCTGTAGACTTTAGACTTGACGTAGCCCCACAAAAAATAGTCTAAAGGCGTCAAATCGCATGATCTTGGTGGCCAACTTACCGGTCCATTTCTTGAGATGAATTGTTCTCCGAAGTTNGTCTCTTAACGAAGTATCTGTATGAAAAATAAAAATTTATGGTTTCCGTCAAAAAAAACTGTTATTACTTCCAATTTTTTTGTTATTGTTTGTCGCTATTTAATAAAAATTATACAACACATCAAAACTAAGTTCAGGTTTTGTAGTATACTTAAAAAGAAAAATACCTCAATTTATTAAAATTTGGCAAATCGATAAACTTAGCTCTTTGCCTGCTCTTTTTCTGAATCATAAGAAATATGGCTTAAAAAATGCGCATACTTTTAACAGTTCCGGCAGGAAAATTTTAAACTTCTTCACAAACTCTACTAAAGCACTTTAAAACGTATTAAAAAAGCATTTTTGACAAGTTTGTTTTATAACACAGTAAAAGTCGCTTTTCCGTTCAACAGTTGTTCCTCAGAAATTTTCTGGCTTTAGCGCCCTCTGCTGTTAGCAACAAGAGGAGATGATATATTAAACTTCCAAATCTATTACAAAAATCACTTAAATATTCTAAGCACTTTATTTTATGTTAATTTTGCCTATAAGACAATGCACTGTGATCCACATATATACATATTTTTACTACGCATTTGATTTCTGAGTATAAAAATACGTAACATTTGTTTGGAACCCTTTTATCGGAAGTGCCTTTTTCAACCGCTAAATAATCTTCGAACTTCAAATTGTAGTGGAGAAAATTTTTTATTGGAAAACGAATTAGTATTAATTACCGACTCGGTGATCCTTTTTTTATATTACCAACTTCCGGTTCCGACCGGAAGTGAGTTAAATATACCGGAAGTTCATTATTTTAAGCTTAAGTACATTTCAGAAAAAAGTTATTTTATTTTTTGTTTTGCAAAATCCGAATCTGTGGTAAAACCGCGGAGTTTAACGCACTTCCGGTCGAAACCGGAAGTCGGTAATACGACCAAAAGATAGAAAATCTCTGACTAGATTGATATTTTTTTTTTATCCAATAAAAATATTTCGGTAATTTCAAAAGTCCGGCAAGTGTTGAAGTTCGAAGGCCATTTCATGTTCCACAATGCCTTTACCCTCGGCACCGGCCATGTATTTTTCACCAATGTAACCTAGAGTTTGTCTATTCCTGTATTTCATTGATGAAATAATGGCTTGGTTAAAATTTATATGGTTACCTATGTATGTATATAAATATTCATTTAGTTAAACTAAAATTAGCAAAAAATAATTTACAATGACATTGCCAATGTCGAACAGTCAACGGATCAATTAGTGAGTAGTAAACAAAACTTTAAAACCAATGAAATGAACAAATAAATAAACATAATTATAAAGTTGTTAAAAGCTTTTCAAATGAAACAACAAAGTGATGAGTGCGTGATGCATGAAAAGAAGTAAATTCAGAGCAAAGAAGCGAAGGGAAGTCAGAAGAAGAAACAAAAAAAAATGCGTTGATATGGAAAGCGAATATTACCATTTTCAGATAAAGAAGATGACAAAAAAACCAACAAATCGACTCTTAGCTCTATGAAAGCACAATCATAAATACACATATCTATGTAATGAAGATGTAACTAATGTACAGCAAAAAAAAATTATACATTTTAAAGCGTTCGCCATTCAACACAAAGCAACTTCGAGGCAATAATTTACTTGAGTGAGTGATGTTGGCGCTCGCCAATGGCTTGGCTGGTTTGGCAAAGCGTTTAGTGGCTGCTAGGTGACTACATACTAGTACGGAGATTACAACTTTGATACATTAGGGCGGTCCAAAAAAAAGTAAAGTCGGAATTTTAATGATTGTTTTGTATCGAAAAAATATACCCTTGTTTTTTTTTTTTGAAATCAAAAAATATTTAGAGGTGGTTCAAAATTTCTTATTATTTTATATGAAAAAATAAAATTTTTCTTAGAAATGGTATGGAATTTTTGAAAGTCGTAATGTAGTGCAGTGTTTAACCATATTTTAATATAAATTATTTTTTATGAGTCTCCCAAAAACCCAAAGAGTGTAAGAAAAATCGTTAATATTAAAAAATGGTTAAATAAACAATTGGGTATTATTCTCCGAAATCTTCTGAAGACAAACAAAGTTTCTGAATGAAAAAAGTGATTTTCTAGGATTCCATATCATTTCGACGCAAAATAGTTTTTTTCCCACATAAAATACCTGCGAAGCTTTGGGCGGCTTTGAGTGACCTCTAAAAATTTTGTGTTTAAAAGAACGGGCTAAATTTTTTTATCGATATAGAATAATCCTAGGCAGTGAGAGCATCAAAATTCCGACTTTACTTTTCTCGCATGCATTTTTGGACCACCCTATTGCTACATTCTATGTCGCACAACTGGTTGCCGGTGACGTTGCTATAATTGCTAATGCTGTGGTAGATACCCCTGAGCTGCAACTTGTCTGCTGCAATTAGTTATGATTTGGAAATTTAGCTGTCAGTCGACTTTACAGACAATCTGCATGCTGCAGCGGCGCAGTCAGCCAGTAGGCCAGTCAGCGTGCTTGCGTGCTAGGTGAACGGGATTAACCAATCGATGGATGCCAGTTTGATTAGATATGCAAATTTGAGTAATCGTTAATATCATCTACGCTCTAAACTTTATTTGTTTTAACAAAATATGAATGTTGTGTCTTGCGATGCTACGCACGACACTGAATTATTGTTGACGCAGTTAGTTTTTGAATTAATTGTCTACATATATAAGTATAAAGAAACTAAAACCAAAAGCAATGCACAAAAAAAAAACAAAAACAAGCATTGACTTGGATCTTGTGACATTTTTGCCAGTTACTTTAATGTTGCCACTTCTAAATTCAAAATTGCTTTTCTCGAAGCTCTTCCACTGCTTCTTTATCCAACAATTTTATGCTGAGCACTGATTGTTGTTGTAAACTTTGAATGCGTTAAGCATGAAAGCATCGATAACACCAACAAAACTGACCATGATAAGCAAATTCGTGAGGTAGCATTTGTGTGCGTGGAACAACAACAAACAAACGGATGTATGTAGTATGATAACAAAACTGAATATGACTGCGTTCAAAATAACAAAAATATTTGTATGCCCAGCAACAATGCAAACAATGTCAGCTTTATTGTATTTATTACTATATGTACATAGATATATTATTTTTTATGTGTTTTTATAGTCGTTTAGGTTTATGTTTTCGAGTAGCTGCACATAAAAATAAATATCAGAAAATTCAAATTAGAGTAATCAAATGAAAAGCACGCTCCACCTTACCTTGTAGTGCTTGAACTGAAGTATTCACATACATACATATGTATGCACTTAGATATGCAAACATACATACATAGAAGGAAATGCATAAGTGCGTAGTTGGATTAACCCATATGCAATATCATTCTCTTTTTGGACCAAGTTTGCCTAAAAATGTAGCTCTGAAAAGCCGCAACTACACATGTATGACCGTTGGTCAGACCAAACAACTTCAATAATTGCCCCTCGCTATTTCACCAGTTGTTCATACCAAATGCAACAGGTCCTTCTGTACTTGATCCTTCCACTGTGATCGTGAGCCCCTTTGAATTCGATGCCTATTCGTAGGATTTGTTCACCGATGTTCCAGTCCAACTTTTGAATTTTTAACTGAACAGTGTGGTTGTTCACGCTTGCCTGGTTACCAGGTTACCCTTAAAAATTAATTCTGGATATTTTTTCCACCGGTTTGAACTACTTTTGTATGTGACAAAAACAAACCACCAAGTTTTTGTTCATTATTTATTTACCGTTTTCCCCGTAACTGTGGCGGAAACATACCTTTGAGAGATATTTGATTAAAAACCGAATTTCAGTTAATTTATTCTTGAACTAATTTTCGTCGTCCCTTGTCAACTTTGGTTTGGAGAGAAGCCGGTTTCGGCGTTGTGCCATCATCAGTGTAATTTTTTGTTGTTCAGTTAGTTTGCAGGATTTTATACATAAAATGACTTTCAAATGTCTCTGGTTAGAAAAATTTCTTATAAGTGTGCTTTAAATAGTATTTTTTGGAAACTTTGTGCGCCGCATTTTTCGACCACTAAGATTTTGAAAATTTTTCATTCATATTTGGTGGTCCATTAAGTTTCACTCACAGTATACTGTAATCCAGATAGACAAAACAAAAAATGTAAATATGTTTATTTGATAAATTGTTTGAATGTACTGCTTGTTATTTTTTCACAGTTGTCATTTTCCTTAACCCAAATTAAATCAAATTTCAATATTTTCTTATAGTAAAAAATATTTTCAAGTCACATAAAATAAAATAACGAGAAAAACAAAATTCCAAGCACATCAAGCGTCAAGCGTAAGCGATTATGACTGGATGCAGTTCCTACATAAGTCAGACCATGTTCCGCACACAATTTTGAGTGAATAATGGTGGGCTGACTTTGGAAAATGGTCTCATCGATTTGGGGGTAAAACAAGTATATCTCCACGTTCGAGCAGGTGCACGAAGTTTTTATGCATTTGTTCAGCCGCTTATTGACATTTGAAAGAGGATAATGCATGCTTTGGTATAATTTAAATTAGTCTTAAATTTTGGCAAAATCTGTCAATAACCACGCTGACCTCCTATGTAGTAATTAATAATATTTTTGTTTTATTTCTATATTTTTTATGAATTTTGGCAGGTTAAATGTACATTTAAAATTTATCATCAAACATTTGTGGGTACTTTTGCACCAGTCGTTGCCTATGGGTTAATGACGAAAAATTCCTATACATGCAAAATATCTTATATATTAATTTTCAGACAAGCAAATTGTCAATGGCTGGTTTAATGGTTTCACTAAATAAAAATAAATAAGCTTCAAACTACTGTGCGTGGCAGATAAACGCTTTTCAATTCAGATAGAGTCACTCTACACAGCCGTAATAATTTTGTGGGGATCACAAATTTAGACATGAATTCGTAGAGGCATTCTCTTCGTGTTATCAAAGACATTTTTTAAATTATGAAGGGGTGGTGTGCATCGATTTGTTCATATAAAGTTTTTTTTTCAGAATTTTACAAACTTTGAAAATCTGGCCTATGGAGGAATTGCCGTGTCTGACGACGCTCTAATAAGATCCGCAGGATGTTCGAAATGATCTTATATGCTGCACTAAGAAGGCTTATCCCGCTGTAATTAGCGCAAACATGCCGTCTTGTGGATTCTGCAACATACATTGAGATTTCAGATTAATAAGACTAAACGATGCTTAACAGCTGGTTTATATATACATACATCCGCTTGACCACCGCCTTTTGGTCGAGAGAAGGGGTCTGAGCTTTCTCCCTATTCATCTGACTGCGTGCTTCGTCGTCTAACGCACCATCTGTGCCTCTATTCAAAAGCGTGGACATGTCTCCTCTTCATACCTTAAATGTATTCTGAACGTCTGTTAAAAGACTTCCATATTCATGATTGCAGGAACTAGTCCCTATTTGGATGCTCTATAATTACCTTGATTTTCCTTTATGAAGTGTACGTCGCGTAAAAAAGATACTCCCTTGCCCATCTAAATAACAGTGCTATGATTAGACCAGAAACAGACGCAAAAAAAATTGAACACACAAGGGTTAATCAGAGTGCGTGACTGACCTTCCAGCACCCTTCTAACCGCACTTAAAGCATCAAACTAAATTCCTCGATAGCTTCTGCTTTTGCATACAATTAAAAAATTTAAATGATTAAATAAATACTTAATCACGCGAAACAATAAAGCAAACACACGCAATGGAGGCATCACATCGAAACCTTTGCGCATATGTGTTGCTGGCTGGCATGTTGGTTTGATGCCGCGCATGCGCATACGCAAACACAAATTCTTATTCTGCTTGTTCGCCAGCATATAATTATCTAAATACAGTACACATTTGTTAGCACATCTGCGCCGTGTCACCTTTACTTATTTAAATGAACTCTTAAGGTTCTTCGCCTTATAGCGACATTTAAATATTAAATATGTTCTGCATAATATCTACGGTCTTAATCGATTTATATGTATGTGGTATCTTATGGTCTTCTGGTTTACTTAATTCTTAAACGCAAAGCTTTTATTACTTGACAACGTCCGCATAGCAATGCTTTGTTGGCATAATCGCTATTTAGATTTCTTTGTTATTTTTTTGTTTTCCAAAAATTAACATTTGTACAGTTAGCCTCTGCTTAATTTTTTTTTTTGTTTTAAGCATTTTGATTTTGCTTGAATTTTAATTAGTTCCACGCTGGACGATTTGCTGGCACTGTCGCTTGTATGCCGTTGTTATTGTTGATAATGCCGTTTAATTGACTATTATTCTCTAAGTGTTGTTGCTTTTATTTTTTTCAATACTTTGAGTTTTTTCCGTGTTGGCAAAATTTTTAATTTATTTTCTATTGCCGCAACTTTGAAGTATTAAAAAATGGTGTTGTTGTCTTTCAACTGAATCATCACGTGGTTATAAATATAATATAAATAGGATGAATATCTAATATTTTTTTTTTACAAAGGCGTCAAGCCTTTCCAAAAAAATCGAGCGAATGAAATTGGTATGCATACATATATAACGACTGCAATTGGAGTTCACATAAATGAATACTGAAGATAAGTCGCACGCTTGGGCCGTGTTGGAAATTTTCAGGCCAGTTGAGGGAAGGCGTGTGGGCGCTGGATTATAGTCTGCCGAATCAGACTGCAGTAAAATCCGCTGTTAACATAAGTACATGCTCTGTATTTTCTTTGAATGAAACTTGCGTCTAAACCATATAGTAATTCAGAATAAGAAGCTCTGATCTTTCGTTCTACCTGGTGTATGAGCACTGAGTAATTTTTGTGAACTTCGACTCCATAGAAAGCGGACCTTTATTTACACATATTAATCCTTTCAAAGGGTAAAAAATAACATGAAATTAAAAAAAAAAAATCATAACTGAAGTTGCCAAAATACATAGCTAGCAAATAGGATAGAAGAGTAAACATAACAAGCGGAATCACTCGACTTCAGTCACTTATGTATAAGGAGTGCGTCACTAGAAATTAATGCATGCATTTTCGAGTTATACTTCCTAAATATGAGCAGCGAACAAAAAACACGTGAAGAAATTTAAAAAAATTTTGTAAATAATCCAAAATGAACTCACATTGCGAAAGCATTAAAAATTTCCAGAAAGACTGTATCACGGATAATAAAACAGTTTAAGGTAGATTCTAATGTTACTCTTAAGAAAGGAACGGGACGGAAAAAAGGATGTGGTGGCCCCAAAAAAAAAAAAACCAAATCTTTCGGAAAGAAATATTGCTCAACTGGTGGGGTGCTCAGAGCCATTTGTGCGTAGAGCTAAGGCAGAAGCTAGTCTGATGACGGACGAAGTGCTAAAAGTGCCGGAGCGCAATGCAACGAAGAACGGTGTGGCTAAAATACGTGCCAAAAAGCTGTACAAAGACTTCGTGAAGACGATGAAACGTACGTACTTTCTGACTTTTCTCAACTTCCTGGTCCAGAGTTTTATGTTGCCGATGCTAGGGAAATGTCCCGGAAAATTTTAGGACACACAAAAAAAGAACGAAGTTTCCCAAAAAATTTATCGTTTGGCAGGCTATCTGCAGTTCTGGCATGAGAAGTAAAAATTTCGTTACTACAGGAACAATTATCACAGAAACTTAATGTAAACCATTTTTGCATCACCATGGTGTGTCTACCTTCTATTGGCCTGATCTCGCCTCATGTTACTACGGAGCTCTTGAGTGGTAGGAAAAAAATGATGTCGTTTTTGTGCCTAGAAAAGCAAACCCTCTCAATTTCCCAATGATGCTCCAATTTCTAGTGACGCACTGCTTATGTATACGGTAGACTGATTCAAATTTAGACCACTTGGATCCTATGAGAAGCCATTGCAGACATTTAAATGATGTTATATTCCATACACAATCGCTTTCGTGAGCCTTTCAAATAAAAAGAGATTTTCATTGATACCTTACACATAGCTGGTTTCATTCGATTCCTCTTCAGTTTATAACCGCTCCTATTGAATACTTCCACATGACCTTAATTCGCGCGGAAAAAAATGCATATTTTAGTAATGAATTGTGTGAGTTGCCCTCTTAAATAAGTAAGTACATTAGCAACTTGAGGATCTTATATTAAAAATGTTCTGTGTACATTTTCACAAAGGTATTTGGCAAAGAATTATTTGCAAGAAAAATAATAAACTCTTAACAATAAGCGGCTGCATCATAATTTATAAGCTTAAGCCGCCTCTTATACATATAAATGAGGTAGCAGTTCATCAGTCTAACGCTATTTCATACAAATGAACTCTTCTTCGTCTTAAATAATTATTACCATGAAATGCTCTAAATTACCTATGTATTTGTGTAAGGTCAATTCAATGAATACATTTTCACAGCTACATCCAAAAGCTTAAACCAAAAGCAATCACGTGGTATACAACCAACCAACTAATTCGCAAAGGGGGAAGTACTTAACCAAAAATTGAAATTGCAAGCTCTCAGCGCCTCACAATTACATAAGCGAACTAGTTCAGAGTGCACTTAAAATATTAAGATGCAAAGTCCGCTAATGAAAACAATTTTTTAAAACTGAACAATATGCAAAAAAATTTAACTGCTTTCATTACAAAAGCAAAATCAAAGGTTGTTGTGATGTTTTTAAGAAACTCAATTGAAACGCGATAAAATAGTAAAATAGCTCCAAAAAATGTGTCATGCATAGACAATTTGCAATTAATGAAAAAAAAACACAATGAATTCTGCTTACGCCACTGGCTTATCCACTAAATTGCATGGCTCATCACGAACAGCCAGCGCAAGAAATCGCCAGCCACAGTGGACAGCAAATGCCGAAGACAAACGACCAAAGTCAAAGCAGACAAAAATAATGAGTGCTGCAAGTAAAGGTGCGCGCTAAATAAAAGCAAAAACAAAAACTATACACAAAAGCAGAAGAAGTTGTAGATTACAAGCTTACGGCTACTTGGGGCCATTCAAGCGGCTGATGAGCGACCGACAAGCAGATGAGCGGCGATTGACATTATCAGCTGAGATAAGCACGAACGTTGACTGGAGCATGCCAACAGCAACCGCGACAACAACAACAACAACAACCGCTACGAAAAACGAATCATGTGACCTGATGGCGCTGAACAATAGGCAAAAGCAGGTGAGCAACAAACAAACCACAACAACAGCAACAACAACCAGTTGACCAGGCCGAAGTGGTTTAAAAAAATTAAGCAAATTACAACAAAAAAAACACCAAAATTTGTATAAAAAGTGAAACAAAAGTAATAAATAAGCGAACGCAATGTGAACGAAATTCAAAATTGAAATACACCGATGTGAATGAACGTATCAACTGGCAGAAAAAAATATTTATTAAAACGAAATGAAATACATATGTATAGCAACAAGAGACAAAGCGTTAAATTCCTATAAAAAGCATCTTTAGTTTGCGAACAAAGTTTAATCAGTTAAAAAAGCTCAACAAGGTGACAACGTGCGACTGTTTTAGCTGTATTTGATTGCAGTAAACAGAAATCAGAAATAGGAAAATACGAAAAAAAAGTAAAAAAGAAACAAAAACGATTATCAAATATAGAAGTTGTTCGAGTGCAAACATAGCTGAAGCTGAAGCTGGCTGGCTACAACGAACAGTCGGACCATCGATTTGGCGATTGAAGGCGCGCGGCGATGCGTTGCAATGCGTGTTGAGTGTCAATAAAGGAGTAACCAGCTGATCGGGAGTATCTAAGTGTGTGTGTGTGTGCGTGTGTGTGTGTGCGCGCGAGCACGGTTTTTGGCGAATGAACTCACGGTGTTTTGCATTGTGAAAACAAAAGACTTAAGCGACAAACTTGCTGAGAGTTTTTCTTCAAAGCAAATAAACTTTAAGTGCACTTTGCAAAAATCACAAAAAAAAACAAAAAAACTAAGAAGAGTGTGAAGAAACTGTTGAATTGCGCGATAATTGCAAAAATGATAAATTGAATTGCTACTTTTATGACGAGTAAATCACCGTTAGCTCCATATTATAACACACATACAACTTAGCAAACATTCGACATCTGTAGAACAACAGAAAAATAGCAACATAAAATGTGGTATCATGTGAGTGACAAATTACAAAAAAAAAGTTTGGTAACAAACTCCATACATACATAAAAAAAACGACCAAAAATGTGCTTTCCTGTGCATGAATTTTTATAAAAAATAGCCTTTGGCTTAATGGAGCGTAATAAGATGTTTTTAAAGCATTTGGATATTTAAAATTTTTATTCTATTTTTTTTTGTTTTGTATTTAAAAATATTTTAATTGAAATTTAAAAATGCCTTTTAAAAGATAGTACAACAAGCTCTTAAGTTCAGCGAGAAACTCTGAAAAGGAATTTATTTCAAAATGTGCTTAATTCAATTCATTAAAACTGGTTTTAAATTCTTCTATAGTGCCAAGCCGCCGTTATTCAATAAGCTTTATTTGTCTGGCGGTACAATATCGTCACTTTATAGCTGATTGAACAAAGTTAATTTGAACTCTTTGAAATATTTTTAAGTGTTCCGTTAACCTATTGTAATAAAATAAATCAATAAAAGAAGCGGCCACAATTAATTTTAATCTATTGTATTAAGAAAATGAATAAATAACAAGAAATAAAAGAGTGTGCTTAGTTCAGTGGCAGTGTGCTGGCTTGGCACATAAAGTGACCCTTGAATATAAAAGTAGTAATGGTATCCTCTTATGCAGTTTGCGGCGAAAACGCTGTGCTTTTCTTCATTTGAAAACTTTAATTAGCTTCAAAACCTAAAAAGAAGAAATATTCGACTTTGTTCATCCATGCTCAAGCGATGCGGTTAGCAGCGATATACATATACACAGAACTTTGTCTAGTTGCATCATTTCTCCTCCTTAGGTAGCTTCTATATAAAAATTTGCAGTTTTTTATTTGATTTCGGAATACAGTCTAATGGCCTTATTCATAAAAAATGAAACAGGTTTAAAGAGCTTTATAAAGTGACATTTTCATACAAATTTTTAAATTATGAAGCAGTTAAAGTCTTTTTTTTATTTTTATGAATTTGGGGGAAGATATTCGAAATTCATGCAAATTCTTTTTCATTCAGAATACGCCTATGAAAACTTCCAAACGCTCACTCGCCCATTAACTACGGTTATTAACCGACTGAAACACTTACTATCTATTCTAAATTAAATTGGGGAGATCCAAGTATCCCGAACATGTTTTTTTAATCGCTTTGACAACAGGCCCAGACATCGACCCAGGAAGTGATTAATTATATCCTCTTCATTCTCATCTCCACATTTTTACTGAGAGAATTCATGAATATTTGTTCATACAGAATCAGCGTTATAAAGCATAGGAACGTGTGAAAATGCCGGTGGTAGCTTTGGTCATCTCATTAACTGGAAAAATATCTTATTATTTAATTGAATATGCCCAGACATGTTCAGCAAATTGTACAAAAAAGAAAAAAATTTGAATATGATAAAACGACGTGAATGTTGTGTTTTAAGTAGCCTCAATTCGAAATATTTACATATATATTCCTTTCAGTACAACACTGAACAAATTTTAACAGTTCTTTTACGAGGCTCGTAAATTTACAAGCTTTACGAGGTGTACGAGACTTTTACGAATTTAAGGGAAGACCCCTATTAAATTTCATCCGATTTCGATGTAGTTTGTACTCTATATTTTATTATAAACCCCTAAATATAAATTATGGGGAAAAGTGGATCACCATAAAGTCCAGAAACTCACAAAAAATGTGGGCACAGTCATTAAATGTGACGGAATTTTGGTTAATTTTTGTTGCCTGCTTCACACACTCAGAATACAAAGGCTATATTTTAAGATAACAAAGGTGTAAATATTCCCTTTCCTCGCAAAATTTCGTGAGATTTTTTCATTGTTTGAAAAATTCTTTTCGCGAAATTATGCAAAAAGAGGCTAAAAATGAAAAATTAAGAAAATTGCAAATTATATGCATTTGCAAAGTCGGCAAAGAGATCCATTATATATTGCAAAACCAAAAAAAAAATACCTAAAACATACGTCTAATTTCAAGACCTGACGAACCGGTACTCAGACTTTTTTTTACTAATACTCTTTAGCATCTATATTTCACAGTGAATTTTTTGATAGATTAAATAGGAAAATACCAAATAAATGATAAATACATCCACCCGTATTCTACGATACTTAACATAAACTTGATTACAGTTGGAAAAGAAACACTTACTTTAATTGGTTAAGCGCCAAAGGAAACGACTTTTGATTTTTAATTTTCCCAGCTCTAAGCCCAACCGGGTTTTATCAACTGCCACCATGACGTTTTTATACCTGCCTCCATATAGTCGAAACACTATGCGCTGGTTCTTTACTCCACACCAACCACTATTAGGACTAAGTCCCGCTCTTCTCTAATCGATAGCCTTCTAATAAAGTTCCAAGTCTGGATAGGTAGGAGTTTAACCCTCTATACTATCTTCATTTACCGAGAGTATTTGAGCCTCATTGTGCGCGTGGTGCTTTGGCGATATAAAAATAATGTAAATTTTTTTTTCCTAACGGCGCTTTGCATTTGCTTTCATATAAAGTGTAAATAATAATAAAAAGTTTGAAACTTTCGGGTGTATTTGTTCATGGTGAAATTATAAACAGCTGTCTCGCTTTATTTTCCAGACATTTGGCTATCTTATTTAATTTTTTAAAGGAAAATTTTCTATTTCTATCTATCTATTTCTCGCTTTGATTACTACACCTGGTATAATTTCACCATGAGGTTTGTTGAATTTTTATAATTTTTGCACAAAGTTTTTTATGCGGATTTATATTACCATACATACATTCATTACCATACAATATTAACACCTCAATATTTTTTGTTGGGTGAAATATATATTTTTTTAACATTCTTTATCGAAAAAAGAAGACACCAATTTTTATATTTCGTCATGATATTCGAAAATCTCGAAAAAAAAAATTCCCGAAATTTTGAACTCATTATTATCTTTTTCAATTGTTTGCAGTTAATAAACTATTTGTCGGAGAAAATCAGTTAAGGTATAGAAATATGCGTAATTAGCTCGGATTGCCACGAGAGTGGGAGATATATTGAAATAAAAAAAAAAAATTTCATAAATTATATGTACACAGGTATAAAAAAAACTCGTAACTTCTACAATTTTGGTGTTTACATTCTTAAATTTTTACTGCGTATTCCATAAATAAACTATTTAAGCTGAAAAAAATAAAAATCGAACATGAAAATTTTATTTATTTATTTTAATTAATCTCACACTCTCATGGAAAGCCGAGGTAATTACGCACATTTTGATACCTTAACTGATTTCTTCCGACAAATAGTTTATTACCTACAAACCATTGAAAAGAGTTCAAAATTTCGATAATTTTTTTTTGAGATTTTCGAAGATCATGACGAAATAAAAAATTGGTGTCTTCTTTTTTCGATAAAGAATGTAAAAAATATATATTTCACCCCCCAAAAAAATATTGTGGTGTAAATATGGTATGGAATGGCCCCTTTACTGTTGGTTACACAATGTGCTAGACTAATATAGATTATTAAACATTAAATAAACGAAAGAAAAATAGCCGAATCGGACAAAAAAATATCACTTAACTTAAGCACACACAAGGGTATCATGGGAATTGTATGGCGGAAGTTTTTCATTATTTCCCTGAAGTACTTTTGTAGGTGTAGTAAATCGCTATACACCTCTGAACTAACTCATCCACATTGCTTGACCAATTTAATTTGAAGCCTAGTAGGTTGCCAAGGTATTTCGATTGCCAGGACTGTTATTTTGTTCTATTTAGGAGAGGCCCTCTTAAAGTTGCCATCAAGTGCTCCCTCCATTAGCCCACTTATCGTTCACAAGTATTTGCCTGAGATAAATATTATTATCTTCCGCCACACCACAAAAATTTGTTACCGAACTTTTAAGACCCCCTGTAATTATAAAAAAAAAATTTATTACATTTATTTGATAATTTCTCACTAACCTACATTCTCTTTTCAGCAACTACCAATGCGCTTCTGTGCCGCGCTCACCTTCCTACTCGCCGCGAATGCTGCACAGTTGCCACACTACTCGCAAAATGCACCCTTACGTTACTACCACTACCCGACGCCGCGGCATCAGCTCACCTTTCCCCAACATTCGCAACATCAACAGCGGCATCAACAGCCATATCAACCAAACTACATCAGCTATGCGCAAACGCACCAAAGTTATGTGCAGCAGCAGACGCGGCCACAGTACCACCAACAACAACAACAACAAACATATCGCACACAATCCTCACAACCAGCAACTTCATATTATCACAACTCACAGCATCTGCCAGCCTCAGTAACGCAGAAATTTGCTGCGCCAGCATTGGAGAATGTCGCATTCACATCGGCCTTGACCAATCAAGGTTACACATACGGCGGCAGCAGCAGGGGCAGTAATGCGGCATCATCAGTTTCCTCTGCACGCGCGCTACCCGCGTCCGCTGCAATGGCGCTGCCTTCGTCCCTAGTGGAAGCTGTAGCTGCTGGCAATGATATAGCACCCGAAGGCGCAATTGACACATCGGATGCTTCCGTCAATTTGAAATTGCCGCTGCCGGTCAATATAGCGCCGATCAAGGTCGAACCGCTGCCGCTGCAAGAGGGCGCTTCCTTCAATGAGTTAGCGAATGGCGTGACCTCTTACGGTACGGTGTATCCACAGCGCAAGCGGAAATGAAAACGAACGACAGTGAACGAGCAAGGGGAATGGGTAATGTTGGATGTGCTGTGCTGGTGGAGGGAACGCGTGTGCGGCGAAGAGAGGCTCTTTCATTTTGTTTACATAAGATGTGGTTAATGTGGCAACGCCCCAACAGCCAACAGTCATCACCAATCACCACTCACCACTCACCACTCACCAGCCACCAGCCACCAATCTTAGTTTAAGGTCTTCTCCTTAGAGCGCTAATTTGCTATTTCGATAATTATTTATAAGTAACTGATGATTATATGTTTCTAACGCGATCTGTCGATAAGTTCCATCGAAAAGGTGATGCGGCAGCAGAAGCCGAAATGAAATTCTTCTATACATGCGCGCATTGCATTGAGCAAGTCAGTAAACTCGTATGATATGTTAATTAAATTTAATTTTTATTTTTAGGCCATTAAATTTTTATTTTTTTTTATGAACTCTTTTGTTTAAAAAAAAAAATCATTTGTTTTTCTGTCTGTTTTGTATCACTCTCATTTTGTGCGAATGTATTTAGCTTTACATGTGGTTAAAATTAAAAACAAAATACATACTTGCCATATTATTTACATACCGACAAATACAAAATAAAAATGAAAAAAAAAAATAAAAATACACAGCAAAAGACGAGCGTGTGACTTTTTCTCGAAAATTTGCAAATTAGTAACATTAACGAATTAATCCGTTCACTTTGTTACGGTGGGTTATTGGTGAGTTTCAAAGTCAGCAGTTTGGTATTCTCTAATGGCGTTTGGAGGTCGAATAATTAAAAGGTGCACACAAACAAACATACATACATACAGATTAGTGGAATTTTTTTTGAAAAGAAGATTCATTCATTTTCACGCCATATTTATTGTTGAACTCTGCTTAGTAGATGAACTTTTAAATCACTGCCGCTGCCAGCACTGGCTTGAAGGCTTCTCATTTGACTTTTTCGCTCGCATAATTGACTGGCATATTTGTTAACTTTCTATTGTTAACTTTATTAATCTTACTTATAACGTCACAACGTTATAGTATTTATATGAAGAATAAGCAATTAGCATATAAAATTGAAGTAAGCTTTTATAGGTTTCGATGCGTTTGTCACAAAAGCTTATCGATCACAATTTAACTGATTATTTTATTAGTCTGTAATTAATCTTAACAACTCTTGGATGTTCCTTCACTTACTAAGGCAAGATTACTCTATCAATGCCGCAGTTTGTTTTTTGTTTACTATTTGTACCTTTCACTTTAAAATATTTGTCTTTTTTGCACGTTTTTCTAGTTTTGACCACTCAAATTCTTTTTGGGAGTGACGTTCGAAATCCGGTGGTGCTGCTGCTTTTGGAACTATGAGATAAGCATTTAATTTATGTACATATGTGATCAACATAAACTGAAATTTAATTTCCACAACTTGTTCAAACATTATGTATGCATGTATTAGTGGCTTTTTGAGACATGCGAACAATTAAAATTGATTAAAAATTGCATACCATATCTAAAAAAAACGGTGCCTTGGAGTATTTTTTAACCGGTTGCGGTTCTACCAAAATCACAGATCGAAACCAGTATTGAAATATGTATTATCAAAAGCTGATAAAATTCGTTTGCAGTTCTACATATTAGATACATACACACATACATATGTATTTTACATGAATGTTTGAAACAAAACAATGTTTCTTCTTCAAAACGCTTAGTTTGAAAGTGTTTGTCTACAGAGTTCAGTGTCCCGCTAGCGGTATACCTACGGTGACCATAAATGTGAATTGAAAATGCAGGACATCTTTTCACAAAATATACCATATACTATATGTACATATGTATGTATGCATGCATACAAGTCTAGAAATTTGATTAACAGTTCAAAAAAATAAATATTTTGTTTGTTATTTTTATACCACGTATGTAAATACATATCAATCAGGGATCGTATGGAAAAGTAGCTTATGTCGAAAGGCTGGCTTTAGTATAAATCGGCATTCGCAGCATACGATTGCGAATGACAGACGTTTGAATAACAGTACCGTCATGAAAAAAACAAAACGGATGGTCACCGTAGCTATACCATACCAGGCGCCTCGAATGCCCTCTTTTAGGGCAAAGCAGGGAGCCAGTCAGTTTTTTGTACCGCCCTTCAATAGGTGAGTAAGACCCTTTGAAGGCTATCATTTCACTAAGTCACGAATTAAAAAAAAAAGATTCTATTTTAAAGTACTTTAATATATGTGACCTGGTCTACGAAAAGGGAGCTTACGTGCGAAAACTAGTTTTCTGTGAAAAAGCTGTTAAAAGTGAAAAGCATCTCATCTTCCATCCGAATCAACCAAAAAGTGAAAATTGATTTTTTGACACCTAAGCCCCCTTTCCGTAGACCAGGTCACATATGAGTAGTCCACTTGCAAAGTGCGCTATGTAAAATTTTTTCGATTTTTAGTTTTTGGTGGATTACGTACCTGTATTTAAAGTAGTTTCATGTCCACCAACCACACAGTGCAAAATACCTTTATATTCTGAAAAAATAGCATCAAATGTTAACTCTTCTTTCAAAAGTCGCTATCATACTTATTTATAAACTTTCAAAAGTATCCATCTTATGATGAACTTAGACAACTGCTTTAGGTCGTATAGACTGTTAATGTTATCTTATGCCATGTTATGTTATGTTATAATTTTACAAGTCTCCTATTTATCCAAATTTTTAGGTAATAATAAAAAATATTCAATTTAAGTGTTACTTGTTGTCGTAGTCGTTTTTTCAAATTTATGGCTTTCTATTATAAAATCGCATAACGCTGTTTGCAAGTGGACTACTCATATGTGTGTAAATATTAAAAAAAATCGTATATTCTTTCATGTTATCGACAGTTACATTTTAGATCATTAGCAAGCAAACCTGAGAGCTCCCATTTGAATCGTAGCGGGCGTAGCTTTTTTAAATGCGACTAGTCGCTTTTTAAATATACCCATTTGGGTATAAAGGGAAACAATTAGTCCCTTCATAGGCAATACTCGAACAAAAGCGATCAGTTAATTCCATACAACAAACATGAGCAGCTTTTCGACCACAAGTTTCCACAAGAGTAACGATAGTACTCTCTTGTGACATACCTGATCGCATGATTTCCTCATTGCGCTGGGATCGATCGCTCCGATAGTGACGGGGATGAAGCGATGCGTGCTGAATCTTTTACAATTTTTAATCCTTATTTATATATGTTCATCTGCTTCTGTGGTATAGGAGATAATTTGTTTTGGTCTGAATTTTTTTCATGCTGAATTTTTAAAATGATAGATGAATCTCTGCTTTCGCCCTCTTTTGGCAAAATTCTGTGCGTTTCATGCTGGAAAGTGCGCGTTCAGTAATATCTCCAGTGATTCCTTGCTGTTTTGTGTCCAAGTTCCATTTTCCTTTTAACTAATAAGACCTTAAACAGTATCATCTTTTGGTTTCTTGCTACACAGGCTTTGCTAAGAAATTTCGGTAGCCCTTCTTCTCTAACCTGGCTATTTCCACCAGGGTAGCCTATCTTAGTGCTTAATTTTTCTATTGGGCCTAAGGGGCTGAGGCATCGGATCGAAAAATGACACTCAGAGCACCGCGGGACAAAAACAAAAAAATTTCAAAACACACGAATCAGTTAATATACTCACGAAACAATGGGCCAAATATAGTTAAACTGCGTTTTTGGTTTTTCACTCAGACGTCAGAATTTTTGTTAAAAGGACTTTAAAAATTTAATACATAATATTGCAAATTTTCAAAGATATTCAAGGACAAAATTTTAAAAAGGGCATTTCCATACCCATTCGTCCTTATGCACCAAAAAGTTTAATAAATTTCAATTCAAAGGAATTTTCGTTTTTATTTGATACCCAGATTGCTATTCTACATTGCACAAAGTTTTTAAATAACTTTTTGAATTAATCATATTTTCGATATTTCGAAGTCCTTTTAAGAAAAATCCTGACGCCAAAAAGAAAAACTAAGTAGCCAGTTTTACTATATTTTGCCCATAGTTTCGCGAATATATTAACTTATGTCACGTTGATCAATATTCAAACTTGCTGATATGTATTACCAATTATTCCGGAGAATTCTGAAATTCATCAGATTGGTATATGTTTCGTCATCCATGGTAGGTACTTATATTCCCGAGAATTTTTTATTTGTATTTCTTCGCGTCGTCAAGCATACGATCCGAGATTTTTAGTACGCTCCTTTCACCAGATCAAACAACTAATACGATGTTTGCATGGAGCGATTTTACAGACAACTTTTAGTTGAAAGCAACAGTGGTCTGGTGTGAATTGCCTTTCAACTAATCGCTTTCAATGAATTTGGGGGTAGCCAACTTTTGATTCAAGTAAACGCCTCTAAAATTGCCTGTAAAATCTTCTCATGTGAACACCATTTATGGGTAATAATTTTTGTATCGTTTAGTCATATTCATAAAATTAATTTGAAGGTTAATGTGATCAATCGGCTTTGTATAAACTAGATGCGTCTATCAGGCGTTTACGTTCACTAAATTAGTGATGGTCGTAAATGCCGGTGACCTTTGGGGGAAGCTGTATCCAATTAAATACTTAAAGCGAAAAGAATAGTTTTCGGCATTCGTTAATGTATTAACCGTCATTCTGGGTACTCGTATTATATTACATATATATGGACAAAAAAACTTAGCACATACTACTATACTCTAACACAAAATAACCGGAAATCAATGAAACTGCTAAAATTATTCTTGTTTCAAAAGATTTGATTATTCGAGCATCCATAAAAATTCTATTAGTATTCATGCTGATATATTTGCATACGATTTTCATTAAATTAGGCTTAGAATTTGATGACAAACCACCATAAATAGCAGTAAATAGTTTTTGGTAATTTTTGGTCTTTTTTTGTTGTTGCTGTTCTTGTAGAGTTTTACCTTAAGCGGTGATTTAAAAATTAAAAAAAAAATACATTTGACGAATATTAAAGCAGAAGGTTATTGGTTTTTGAAAGCAAAGTTCTTTGTGCTAGTAACGAATGAACTATTATGCCAGTATTGTTGAGCGCTTTGATAGAACTTGACTTAGAAAATCTACAATAACTAACCGCTACACGATTACATAAAAATCGGTTGATGTTTAGCCAACCAGACAGAGCAAAACGGTTTTTATGCAAATATATCGCTTGCTCGAGCATTGGGAATAATCAATCATATGGGCGTTTCCATGCAGCCGTGCGCGACATTCGTACGCTTATGGAGTAACATAAATCTCTCAAAAATTTAAGTAACTGAAAAACAAGATTGCAAGATTGAAAAATATATGCAACCTTCAAACTTTGGCGTGGAAAATATCCGTTCAAAACAAGATGATAACGTACGCGACAAAAAAATAAGTGTTTTTAAGGCACATATACATGTATGCGAAAATCTGCGAATAATGAAAGTTTTTTTTTCTTTAAAAATTCCTAAACTAGGCTAAATAATGTGCCTTCACAATCCTTCCAATTATCTCTGGTTAGAGTTTATTAAAAAAAAAACAAGTAAGAGCAGCGCTGTCTTCGGCTATGCCGAAGGCTTCATACCTTTCATGAACATCTGCAAATTTTACTTTGAAAGATTACTGCTTTTGAATACATCTGCATACATTGATAGAGGAGTTACATACTTATATAAAAAATCGCATCTAAACAATCAGAGGTATGGAAGATCTACTTTATATGGCACCAATCTAAGTGATTTTCACTGTAACACTGTTTCACGGTAACACAATTTATTGGGTTTAGTTTCCTACATAAAGGAGATATATGGCAAAAACTGGTATCTTAACAATCAGTGCTATAGGAGATAAAGCTTATACAGCATAGATTTTGACGATTTTCTCAGTAGACTTTGTATT
>NW_016158190.1:27076-84159 GCF_001687245.7 Rhagoletis zephyria | reverse complement strand
GACAGACGGACAGACGGACATGGCTAAATCAACTCAGCTCGACGTTCTGATCATATAAGTATACATTTTCATGGGTCTATCTCTTTTTGTTCTGGTACTTACAAACATCGGACCAAAGTTATAATACCATTTCATGCTCATGAAAGGTATAAAAAACAGACATAATAACGTACGCGACAGATTTTTCCCCCATACAATATTTTTATTTTTACTAGTACCACATACTAAATTAAATTTTTAATTTTATTTTTTCAGTTCTTCTCTCCACCGTTGCGCATTTTAAAAACCTTTTTCCGGCATCTGAATACGAAATTTTAAGTTTACATTTTCATGGAAAGACCCATATGTTAAAATAATAAAAAGGTATTTTAAAATACTTTTCAAAATTAAAATATATTTAATGTTACCTTAAAACAGAATGGCCCTGTTCTTATTTTTACACATTTTAACAACAATAAGTATTTGTCCAACTGTTATAAAAAACATTCCACAAAAAATCAAATTTTTTGAGCGAATCAACATCTATATTTTTTTTGTTAATACAATAAAAAAAATATTTTGAATATTCTTCTCAATTATTATTTTAGCAAAACAAAAGCAAATACGCCTGCATTAAGTTAACTGGATTTAACGTTTTTTTCCGTTTCTACCCACATTCGATCGAGATTTGGCATCTGATTCATGTTTCTTTTCTCTTTTCCACTAAAATGCAAAAAGAAAACAAAAAAAAACGCGTAATAAGACTGTTGAGCGCCGAAGGCGTAAAATCCGGGCACATGACATGACAGCAACAACAGTCACACATATCTACATATGTACGTGTGAATATGTAGAGTATATTTTTATGGAGAATAAATAAATAAAAAATTTAAATCCGTGTAGTCAATGAACTTTCGCAGAGTTTTTGTAAACTTATTTAAAAAAACGGACCGAAAACATTATCTCGTGATAGCGATCTAGCACAAATAGTAATAGACGAGGTAATTTCATGCTGACGGCGGTGCGTCTTTTAAAGGTGTGTCTAGAAATTCTAAAATTAATGGACCACTAAAAAACTTACTGTTGCACGCATCTAATCTAATTTAGTGTTTTAATTGTTTTCGGCAGATGCAAAGCAATCTTCTTCAACTAAATGAGCAGCTATACATACATATGCATACAGATGTATTTATATATATATCCATGAAGGGGCGAAGTTGAGGTGGGCTAAAAACCACCTGCACAGACAGCGTGTATACAGTGTGGTCGGTTGCATGTGAATTTATTTTTTTAAGTTTCTATGTTATGCACTCCTTCGTTTTTCATTGACCTACATTTATTGCTTTTATGTAGTTCAAAATATTAAAATATGAATAAGTTTAAATAATTAATGAATATTTGATGAAGCATAATTTCGTAGCAGACAATCACCAAAGTCATTAAACGAAATATTACACAAACTATGCTGGTAGAGTATATTTTTAAATCAATTAAAGTTTAAACAAATATGTTTTACTTTTCAAGTAAAAAATATATGTAGTTATCTTTTTACATCTCAAGCAAAATATTTACGCAAGTCCCTCTTCAATACGCCTCTGTTTCGCCTACATATGTAAGCCTTTATACGGTTTATTTACATACGTACAAATATTTATCAGCTTTAGCGATCCACACGAAGTAAGAAATTCAAGAATTTGTTATTTTTATGAAGAAAAAATAAGCAAAAAAGGAAAACTCTGCACAAATTCTGAAACAAAGAATAAATTTGTATAAGTACGAGTATTTCTAAAATTTCGAAATATATATTTTAAAAGACAAATGAATAAAATTTGTTGTTTTATATCGTCGCTCGAATAAAGAAACAGTGTAAATGCCACATACACTATTATTCGATAATTGCACCATTGGATAGACAATCCTTTAATCTATTATGCCGGATTTCCACTAGGCATTAAATGGCAAAAATGACAAATGACAAAGTCGGGCATAAAAAAAAAATCGTGTCATTACATTAAAAAAATACTAATTAAGTTCATTTCCACATGGCATTTTTTCAAATGGCATACATTTTTTGTCATTTCAATGCCTAGTGGAAATTAGACATTAGAAAAAACTTTAGTTTTCTTAAATATCTCTTTGGCTCACTGATTTATTCGCGAAAAACGAAATTGTGTTTGTAGGGTTTGTAATGGTTTATAAAAACTTCCAATTCGTTTTTCTCAAAACTATACTTTTCATGTTACACTATTTCATTATTCCAGCGACGATATGTAACTGAAGAACTCAGTGAGAGGGGTGACCAGTATACATATGCATATATATGTACATATGTTTTTTTATAGAAAATATTTATTGAACCAAAAAGTGGTGGGTAGGCACTGTTGCTAATGATAATCAACTATTACCACGTATGCATGGTTGTAAGCCACGCATAGTTCGCAAAATAATCCGGAAGCAGTGTCCGAGTGCCGAGCATGCTTTGAAGTGCCATCAAAATATAACTTCAGAAAGTTTTATCACATGGCAGTTGAGAGGTGCATGTGCAAAAATTTCATAAATTTAATGAAGGAAATATTTGCACGTGCAGCAGTACATAGCATACATTTAGGAGCTTGGTGTTAGTAGTCGCGCCTGCTTTTAACAAATTAGCACCGAAATTCAAAACGATATAGTTCGCAACTTACTTTTATTTATTTATTTTTAATAAGTTCATTTAAAATATAATTCAATATATAACAGACACCACATAAATAAAATTTCAAAGCCTGGACAAATTTCAAAAAAATTTATCAAACTTAAAAAATATTGTCATCGAAATTTCCAAATTTTTAATCAGAATATTTGGAAAATATGTAGTTTTGTATCCCATTTATTTTTAGTCTATAAAGTGCAAGTTTTCACAAATTTTTTAGAATTTTTTTGTGGCGGGTGTTGCGCATTTTCTCGTGTGATCAAAATCTATTTTATATGAAAAAGAGATTTTTTGGCGGCCGCTGAGGTGTAGTGATTAGAAGTGCATTCAAGCCCGGTTCAACCCAGCATCAAAAAATAAAGAACAAAAAAGTTTTTTTTAGTATGATTTTTGATTCTTCTTCGCTAGAGCTTGCCAAACATTGCCAACATACGATTTTTTGGACACATTGACCACGTTTTTCTCAAAATCTGGAGCTATTGCAACCTTTATACCTACGAATTCGCAATCAGCTAAAAATAATAATCTATCAAAAACAGCAGAGATCGTCAACGATTTTTCTTTACACTTTAGTCCACTCATTCTGTGGTACGCTTAAGTTGGAGCCGGGAAAGTAAGACTCTATTCCAGATTTATTTCAAGCAAAATTGGCAAAACTTAGTTCCTTCTCAGATGCGAGGCATCGTTTTACATAAACATGTTTCGGAATGCTGTCAGACCCGATTTGTTTACCGGCCAGCGCAAACTAATTTGAATAATTGCACTCAAGTTCCGTTTAAAAAGAACATAGCATGTATGTACAATCCACTAAAGTTAATAAAAAAAGCAGAATGTATATATACGTCACTCATACGCCATGTTGGCCTTGAAAGTACAATGACACAAATAAGCCCAAAGTAAACAATGAGACCTGCAATAAGTGTGCTTGCACATCTCTGAGCGTAAGACTTCAAAACGTTTTTGCGAAGAAGTGTGTCACTTTTGTCATTCCCCTTTATTGTACATATGTATGTACATAGATTCGATGACTGGCAAATAAATACAGAAAAATTAAATTAAGTAAGTATTTAAGCTAAAAGAGTGTCACTTCTGACTAATGGGGGCAGTAAATACTCAATATTCGTATGCTCGTTTCCCACATTAAACAATTCAAGAAACATAACATAAAACTGATTTAATCAAAAAGTGTCAGCTATTTTTGCGCTGATTGGATGCAAAAAAAATAGAATAACTTACCTTTTACAATAAATAGTATAAAACGCTACATAATTTTTTTTTGTACAAATTAAAGTTTATTTAAAGCAATTTGCATCTGAGTGCGAATTAAATTAGCGGCAATTAAAAGACATAAAACACAAGCGAATGCAGAAAGACACCGCGAGCGAACGAGTAAATAACACTTTAATTTTTTCTTGCGCTGAGTTTGACATTAAAATTAAAATTGTTTACTTAATACTTGCATACACACCTAAATACATACATACATATATGCAGTTACGTATGTTTATAATCAATATAACAAATGCTACTTAACTGTTACCTTCACCTTCATTTCACAAATTTTTATTTAAGGTTTAATCAATTTCTTAATTATTATGCATCTACGGCAGCGACGGGCGTGTATAGCCAGGTGCTTCTTCAAGCACAAAATGCATATCAATACAAACACACACACCATACTCACACATACACATATACATACATACTTTCTAATAAATACATAGTTGATATTATTATTTTCATAACAACGCATAGACGACTACTTGAACTACCAGCGTTTGGTCAAAGAAGCGACTGGCCAAGAATACTTATTTGATTGTTTGTTTGTTAAGCTTGTCAAGCGAAGCGAATAATGCAAAGTTGTTTGGTCGGTTCTATGCGTAATTGATGAGCGCATTTGATTAACATAAGAGACATCTATTTACTGAGTAATATATACAGACAAATATGTAAATATGTGCATTAGCATATTCATATATATTAGCAACAACAAAACTTTTGCTATTGGTGATAACCACAATCAAAGACAGAACTGGCAAGGCTTATCGTCACCTAAGGGTGAAAAGGTTTTAAGTCCATTTTTTGAAATTATGCAGGAGAAACGAAAAATCGTTGTAGTTTCGTATTACCTGCCATTCTGCACCAAAATTTAATTAAAAAAAAAAAAATGGACTTGGCACCTTTTCACCTTTAGGTAGCGTTATCTACTTAATTGTAGTAGTAGATAGTATGACGCTCAGCTTAAGTTGCGTAAATATTTTTATCTCAACGTAACCGGAAATTGTTTGGCAAATAGCAAGAACATTGATACGGTGGATTTAGTCAAATAATGGTGATTAAAAATAATGGTTAACGGCAATAAAAGTTGTTTGAAAAGGAGAGAAGAGGGCATACCGAGGCATAACTCAGCTGATGACAAACATATTGTTGCTATGAAAATGCATTAAATTTATTGAAAAAATGGTACAGGTAATGTGTAATGATAGAGTAATCGTATGTTAATTGTAGTACTTGTGGTAATCGGCATGTGAGTGCTAATGCTAGCGCTAAAATTAACGATAATGGTTTTCTTTTGGTATGGCATAGGTAATGGTAATGGTAATGGAAATTGTATGATATGATAATGGTAATGACATGGTAATGGTAATGGTAATGGAAATGATATTGATGATGGCATGGTTAATGGTTATTGTGGACTGGTAACGGTTGAGTAATAGATAAGGTGTTGGTAATTAAGTTTTAATAATAATGCTAATGGCGTTATACTAGTAATGATAATGGTATGACAATGGCATGGTAGTGGTATTGTAATATTATGGTAATGTTATGTTTATGGAGTGAAAATGGTAAGTAGTTGTATAGTAATTGTAGGGCAATGTAATGGTTAAGTTATGGTAGTAGTATGGTAAAGGTGGTGGTAACAGTAAGGTAATGGTATGGTAATGGCATGAATATAGTATGTTGATGGTGTGGTAATTGTAATGTAAAGATAAGATAATAATATGGTAATTGTGGTGATTTTTTTTTATGTATAAAATGATCATTACAGTAATGTTTCTAGCTACAACAAATCTCATTAGAAAACATGCATCTATATTACATAAAACTTTTGACTTTTGAATGTTTTTCAGAGCACTTCGAGATTTTTTCTACTGAGACCGTATGGTGATTTTAAGAAACTTTTCGGGATGTTTTAACTCTAAAAGGGTACTTAATCCTTAGTTTGCTCTTTAAGTAAAAAAATTTGTAAATTAATTTCTGATCAAAAAGTTTTATTAAAATTTCGAAATTTATTTTTTTTCTTTTTCTTTTTTTAGCTTGTCACAGATGCAATAATTCAAATTCTATTCCAAATTAGCAAATACCCGGCGTGCTTCACTGCGCCTTAAACGTATTTTTGTGTTTTGTAATATTTCATTTATTTTATCAATTTAATTGAATAAAATTTTTCGAATATGTGGCAACCCCCCTCAAAAACATTTTCGGCTGTACGCTTTCTTAAACCATTTTCTTTTGGCAGCCATATTGCAATATTTACTCTATCTTATCGATTTTCTTAAACTGCAATTTTCAAACAGGTGGCAACTCTCTAATTATTTTCTTTCTATATTTTGGCCTCTGTCAATACATTGGTGAAAACTGCATTCAATTCCTTGCATTTGTTTTCGAGTGATGCGCATACAAACATACAGACAGACAGACGGGCAAAAATTCTAAAAGTTGTTGATTTGGCTTCTCTTGCTCTAATAAAGACCCCCCTATTAATTTTTCTTTAAAAATTATAATTTACAGACATCGGCCTGTTACAATTTTATTATATGTAAGAGAGAATCGTAAAAAGAGGATCTGGATTTATTTTCTGTATGCATACGTACTTTGTTTAATCATCGAACGGAATTACTTTACTTCCTCTAGGAAACAAATGCAAAATGTTGACTTTCTAAACCACCGAATAGCTCAAAGTGTGTAGAAAAAATGCTGAATCAAGGGTAAGCGCTATCGCCAATTAGTTGCGAAAAACTACTCCACATCGCAAAGGAAACACAAATCGACAATTAACGACCATTTCTGTTACCATTTCACGTTTTAGTGCCAATCGCATATCGATTACATGTCCACTTTTATGAATTTATATTTGTGCTCTTGCAAGCGGCTTGCAGCAAGCGATATTTGATATGCATGCGCCGTATAACGGAGTGGCGTAAATTAGGCGAGGTCTTCTGACGCACTCGCTGCTTTTATTTATTTACTTACAATACCCTCAATTGAATTTGGTAAAAATTTTGCGAGTGACTTAACAATTGCAGTTCACTTAGTTTTTCGGTATAAAAGGTAGTTTTATTTGGCAAGGGAAGCATACCACCACCACAGTTCCTACAGCTAAGTACAAGCTAACCCTAAACAAAAGCAAAATGTTCAAATTCGTAAGTGTTTTCCGAAAATCTCTGCTAAATAAGCGCACGGTTTTTAAATTATTATTTCTTCTTCCAGGTGATTGTCGTTCTTGCCGCCCTCATCGCTTGCACCTCAGCCAAACCCAGCATTGTGGCGCCATTAGCAGCAGCTCCTTTCGCCGCCGCTGCCTACGCCAACGCACCACTGTACGCCGCTGGTGGCAGCAGTCAAATTGATGTTCGCAACAACTACGATGGCACACTATCTTCGTACACCACAACACCATTCCACTACTCCGGACCCTTCTCCAGCCGCTATGTTTCGGGCATTCCAGCTGCCTACGCTGCTGCCGCACCTGCTCCCTTAGCCGCGCCGTTAGCTGCTCCAGCTTTTGGTAGATACGCTGCGCCAGCTGCTTTCGCGGCTCCCTCTCCATTGGCTGCTCTACCAGCTCCTTTTGCCGCTGCGCCTGCCCCTCTGGCTGCTGCTCCTGCTCCATTTGCCGCTGGTCTGCCTGCTCCGTTCGCCGCTGCGCCTGCTCCTTTGGCTGCTGCACCTTTTGCCGCTCCCTATGCATCCGCTTTCGCTGCTCCAGCCCATTATGCGTGGTAGAGAAGTGAAAGTTACAGGAAGTAGTGGATGACCAAAACACGAAGATTGTTGGCATTTTGCTTGCAAACTAGCTCCAATTCGAACTGATTACATCTATTAAAAGAATAATAAATTTATATTGAATATGATATAATGCATTTCTCTTTAAACTTTGGGCGACAGCGTCACAGCAAGCTAAAATTGGTGCTAGAGTAAGTTACAAAAACTGCACACACTTGACATCAAAGATCATAAAGTGAAAGTGTTTCCAGGGACAAAATTTGGATTGTGTCGATTACCCAGTTAGTGCAGCCTACATTTTAATAAAAGGTACTTGAGTAGGTATGTACATATATGTATCTACATTTGTAGAATGTAGGCCTTAAAGTTGTCAAAAAGGTGGGGAATGGTGGCCCTCTTTTGTGGAATCTTTTCTCCCAGTAACTTCCGGATGCTACTAATTGTATTATTTTTTCTTTCGGAATCGCTGGAATACGATTAGCCGCCCTTCGGCGTCGCATAGTGTTCTATTTTGGAAAAATCTCGAGAACAAGAGCTTTTCAGATGGAAAATTCAGAAAGAGCATTCTCATTGGATAAAAGAACAGCCTTTACTTTTAAAATGACCTCCAAACATATAAGGCTTCAAATTTGTTTCTTTTTGGACTTGAAACCGGTACGCAGTGAACGTTTTAAATTTCCAAGGCATCCAATTCCATGGTCGCAAAAACCGAAAAAAAAGAATTTTAAATTATTTTAAAAAAGTTAATTTCAAGCTGTTTCCAGGTAGAAAACATAAAAAAATAAAAAGGCTAACTTTCGGCGGTTTCACTTTTGAAAGGTATCATTGAATGAAAAATTACCTTGAACTCGAAATCGACCTTCAAAAGTAAATTTTTTAATTTTTTCTATTTTTATCTAAAACTTACATACAATTATCCTAAAAACATTTAGATTCGTTTGTTTACTGCGACCATAGAAATAGATTCCTTCATACTGCAACTGGATTCAGGTTAAAAAAAAAATATTAAGACCTTCTATATTTGAAGCTCATTTGAAAAGCCTAGCCAATTTTTTTATCCAACAGTACTCATCGACTGAGTCTCTCTTCCACCACGAATCCGACAACGAATTTGCACTTTCATACATGGCAGCTGTAGTAACGGTCGCAAAGTCCCCAAGCTGGAGGTTCGCCTTTCCACATTAGCTCGTCTCCAAACGGTCTAGCTTCGTGGCTTTTTAATGCTACCTTTTTTATAAGTCATTTTCATATATCTAGTATTCTAGTGTTAAATTGTTAACATTTTTAGTGATCATCTGGTCACAATGGTTACCTAGAGGATACTTGGCGAAAACACCGGAAGTCCTGAGCTGCTCCAACCGGATGCCAAGTACATTCTTTGGTCCTTTGCTGGTGAATGGCGATCAAAAACTTTCCCAACATACCTTGGCCTCTGCATCCGGAACCATGCGCCATGCAAACTTTTTTTTAGATTTTGCATGAAAAGGCTATCTGGTGGCTGATGCACTTAGGCTCAACACTGGCCAAGATAATAATTAACCCTTTGCTTAATACAGATAAACGTGTTCGTAACTACGGCAGTGAGGGTGCATAGCGGACTTATTTGAAGCAGGAATTTGTAAACAGACTAAAGTTCTATAAATAAAATAATCGCTCGGCCAGAAGAAATTTCAGGGTCAAACTAAATATTATGAGTTTTCTTAAAGTATGTAGTCAGACATTACCAATTTATTTCATTAAGTCTCCAAACAAGTGCAAGTGTGTCAGCATTAGTTTATGGAAATGTAAACACAACAAACACAATTTTATTAATACTCACTTATGAATACATACATACATACCTACATATGCCCATAGCAGAAGAGCACACGCGCTGTGACATAATCAGCGCACATAATTGCAGCATATTTTATTGCATAGAAGACTTTGCACCCAACTAAAGCAATTTTATGACGAACAAATTAATGAATCGAATAGTTTAATGTAGAAAAAAATCAAAATACCTCAACGGAACTATTGCGCGCATACATTTTTCCGACCTTTCTTTCGCATTGCATATTAAAGAGTCAATGGGCGCTGGCCACCGCCGCAAATGGTCACCTACACAAGTTTATTGGTAGTAATTAGCGCCACAATGGAATTGGTTGGGTCGAAAGTGAAATGTCCGCCAGTCAGTGGGTGGTTGAGTCATTTTGGGCAACGTAACTATATTTTCATATAAATTGGCGCATCAAATATTAATAATTCATTAGCAAGGTAACATTTGCATAGACAAGTGGGCACTTTGGTAAGCAACCAGTAAACTTTAAACTCTAAGAAAAATTAAGTAAAATGGCGCACATGAAAATTGTAAGTTTACTTATTGCATTTAAAAAAAAATATTGCATTTATTAATTTATCCTTTTTTTCCTTTTCGCAGGCTTTTGCTTTGCTAGGCATGGCTGCATTGACCATCGCTAAGCCATCACATCCTTTTGCGCTGCACACAGCCATACCAGATCATTTCGATTTTGCACCACCTGTACTGCCGCCTACGCAGTTCCATGCCGCTGCACCCGCTCCTGAACCCTGGTTGCCCGCACCGCATTTCCATGCCGCTGCACCCGTTCCTGAACCCTGGTTGCCCGCACCGCATTTCCATGCCGCTGCACCTGTTCCTGAACCCTGGCTGCCCGCGCCACATTTCCATGCCGCTGCTCCGGCACCTCTACTGCCTGCACCTACGCCATTCTTCGCTCCAGCGCCATTTTTCCCAGCACCAGCCCCAGTTCTTCCCGCTCCTGCACCCATTCTCCCAGCTCCTGCACCCGTTCTACCAGCTCCTCTTTTGCCCGCTCCCGTAGTACATCATCATCATCATGTTGTGCCTGCCCCCCTGCCAGTACCGGTTCTCGCCCCACCAGTGCTGGAACCTGCACCATTCATTGCTCCCACATACCGCGCCATTCCGGGCCCTAAGACCACCACACATCATGTATCGGTCGGTTATGCCTTCCCTACAGCTCATGTGGCCAAAATTGTAGGCCACCATCATCATCATCACTCACTCTTCTAACTTCCTTTGGTACAAAGAATAAAGGATTAGTTAGAGGCAAAAGGATGCTACTTTCGCGCGAAGTCAAAAGCAAACGTTACCAAAGTTATTTGCGTGTATCCCCTTAGAGAGTTTAGCTTTTATTTGCTTTGGCTCGATTGTTAATTTATTTGTGTAAGTTTAAAATACATACATACATATATGTATACTATTTAGCATAGTATTTTTTATATTTATATTTTGCGTTAAGGATTACATTTGTAGTTGTTATCCAATGTATATTGTCGAATTTTTAGGATAGTAAATAAAATGATGGGTATTCCTGTGTGTACAAAGACAATCTATAAGTAGTTATTTGATTTTTTTAGTGCTGGCTAAAATTCTTAACATACATATATACATTAGGGTGGTTCAACATTTTTTTTCCAAATTTCTAAATTTTTAAAGACGTTTTGAAACCGAATTGTTTTAATCTACTCACATTTATAAGTATTTAACAAACACAGTGGTGTCCATAGGGTAACTAAAAGAAAATCCGGCACCGGTAGTCGAAATATGTGGGCCCCCATTCCCAGAACAAATTGTTTAACGAATTTCCCACGGTCCCACCATGTACTCGTTTAGTGCTTTTGGAAATAAGTAGCCTTACCTTAATTTTCGTAGTACGTAAATATATGGAGTATTTTATTTAAACACTTCGTCTAAAGAGAGTATTGTTTTTGCAGGTCAAACTTATCAACTTATCAAAATATTTTTATTTTTCAACTTAATTTTTAGAAAAATGCGAAAACTACGCGGAAGATATTTGGAGAATTCTTCCTAGAAAAATTTACGAAGGAAACAATCAATTATAAAACTTAGATGAGTTGAGAGCATGATGGGAGCAAATGGATCTTGACCTGGTAAAAACTTAGTACTCATTAATGATTGCGGAAACTTTAATAATAAAAAAAACTAGTAGACGCAGAAACTATGACAAGTATTTTTTATATGCAAACTATAAAAGTGATGTGCATAGCTATTTGTCAAACAAAACCAGGGTAAAATATATCTTTCCATTGTTTTCACAACGCCTCTGAGAATATAGTAAACTTAATTTGTTGGTGTTTGCTATAAGCTTAGTCAATGTATGGTAGAAAAATTTGAAGTAATTAACTTTTAAATTAATCAGCGGAAATTGGCAAAGCATTTACTAGGCCACACCATAAGTTTTATACCCAGTGGAAAAAGTAATGTATAGTAATCGAAAAAATAAGCGGTAAAACAGTCGTTTTTACATTCGAAAATGCATTATTTTCCCCACGTCGATGTCCTAGGAAAAGTGGGCATTCATTTTTGCATTACCAGTAATTAGAAATATATTACATTATTTATCACGCATGTAATGCATTACCACTTTTCCCGCTGGGTAGTTTCTGGTATGTTTTTAGTTTTCACTCCTGATTCCTCGACTCAGATCTCTTTTTCTCTGAACTTATAAAAATTACGATACTTATAGAAGTCCTTTTTTGCTGAGATTTCCGATTTCGTTTCTAAGAGATATTACAGTTAATCGTGGAGTTCTGAATCGAAAACCTTAGCTAATGGGATGCTCCCTTTTATAAATTTCAACCGTCCAAAGTAAACAAAATAATTTCTTTCTGACGGTGCTGCGCATTTTTTCCTTGTTAAAGAAACTGTCGAGCATACTTTAACGATATGAAAGGAAATGTTAAAAAAATTATTAATTATTAAAAATCAACGAAATTTTCTAGCGTCTTGAAACTTGCACTTTAATGGGCTATAAAACCGCATATCTGAATTTGAATTTTACATTTTTTGGCTGTAAAAATTTCAGATTTGAAAGTTTGAAATACATATCGTCGTTTGAAGTACAAAACCGCGAATCAAGATAATGCAAGTCCTTGTATTTGAGGTTGCATAAATTATTTTATAGAGAGTAAAAACAGTGATATTTTTATAAAGCAGTCGCATTTCTGGCTAGTATATTTCAGGACGAATGGATAAGGATTAAGCCAAGAGCTTGTGTGAGCAAATCTAATTTTTGGCCGCCAATCTCATTTACGCGGTTTTGCAAAATGACGATACGCGGGTTTGTACTTTAAACGACGATGTGGGTTTTTTTGGTGCTGGTTACATAATTGGCTAGACTTTTATAAAGAAAAAATATACATTAAATGTACAAAAGAAAAATAGCCGAAATGGTGAAAATGACATTTAAATAAATCAGCTGATCACAAGTGTATGTCGAGGAGCTTGAACATGCTTTTTTTATCACTCCATCGCAGTGAGTTCAAACGAGTAATAGGAGCATCAAGAGACAACATATTGGATTAATGTTGTTTGGATACATACATATATGTATATCACTACACATGTATCTGCTAATACATAAAGACTTGTCACTAGATTTAAAATATACTCTAAATGCAAAAAATGGAACTTACTTACACCTGCCATAATTTGTGAGCGGTCAGCTTATAGATTAATTTGAACGAAGCACTTACTTGAGTATTGATTTACACTATGGCTTGCAAGGAGCGACAGAGCAAGTCACTTGGGTACCTCATAATCTCCAGAGTACATGTTAATGTGGCTAGCAGACGTGCGAGCTTAATCCTCACTATTTAAACATATACATACGTAAGTTCATTTGTGTAGCTTTGGACATAAAAATCATAACTCAAAAATTTTATTTTTTTTCAGTTTTATAGACTAAACTATTGTATTTTAATAAACAAGCTTTTAGATTTTGCTACGATCTAACACTGATTCACAAAGTATAAAGAAAATATTCGCAAAAAGTTACAATTATTAATGTAGTAATGTAAGTCGTGCTTTTTTAACAAGTGCAGTTTCGGACGGTTACCGGAGTATGTGAAAATGCTCTAAAGAAGATTTATAACTTTTAAAACTTACACCACAGAAATTTGTAAAAAAAATTCTAACTAATAGGAGCGTTCCTTATCTCCCAGAAATAGTCAGAAAAAGTCCGAAGTAGTCAGATTTAGTCCAAAAAGCGTTCCTTAACTCGAAAATGACAGCAAAAATGAGAGAGCAACACTCAGTGAGAGTGACTCTCATCAGGCCGAAGTAGTCAGATTTAGTCAGAAGAATTGGACTAAAAATTTGGTTTTTTGAGTTCCTTTACTTTTCCTGTTATTCTCTTTTAGTGAGCGCATTGTGCTTACGCTCTGGCATTTTGACACTTTTGCAGATTTTAGTCCAAAAAGATAACGAATGAACCTAATATTAAATTGAGAGCTGTCAGTCGGAAAATGTCTTCTATGGACATTACGGTGGTAAAAAACAGAAGTAAAGTCGGAATTTGAATGCTTAATACCGAAAAAATTTATATATATGGAAAATTTGGAACGCTTTGAGGAACCTCTAAATATTTTTTGATTTCGAAATATAAAACATAGAATAATCCTAAGGGTGAGATCATTAAAATTTAGACTGTACTTTTTTGGTTTACTAATGGTTTATAGTACTTTTACATATACATATCGAGGGCTTATATTCAATACCCTCTATATGCGAATTTCATAAAAACTACTTTGTGATGTTAGAACCCATCTGGGACTTACCTGTCATTACTGATGTTAATTCTTACTTTGCAATTTAATAGTAAATTCTTCTGTCGAGCGTTTTACAAGGTCATCATTAATTTCACCGATGACAGTTAAGTCTTAGATAGATTTTTATATCACAATCTCATTTTTGTAAAAAGTGCAGATAGAGGGTATTGAATAGATAAGTAGAATTTAGTGATTTGACTATTCTATTTTTCATAGTTCTAATTTGATCAAAGTTAGAAAGAGTATTCGCTTGAATAGTAAAGCATTGACCAACGGGAACTTGTCTTCTTAAAAATTTTCCAGCAGGGTCAAAGTGAGTACCACAACAACACACGGCACGCATAGATTGGCAGCTAGTGCTGTAGCTGCTCGTAGTAAAGAACTCAAAGGGAAGTTGAAACCGTGTCGTTATCCATGTTATATAAATTACTTCATAGGTATATATATTTTACTTATACTAGCATACACTGGAACATACATTTGTAGTTAAGTGTGTGTTTGAATTCACATGAAATAATTCACTAATTTACAGCACGCAAAATTGGGAAACTAATTTGGCATGCAAGGCACGCAGGCAACTACCGTCTGGTGTTGGTTTGGCTGCTTGCTGTTGTTGACCACAGAATTGATGCAACCGGCAGTTGGCAGTACACGCAAACCAATGTATATATGTATTTATATATATGTGTGCATATAACTACATACTTTATACTTACGCACAATCAATATATATATAGGTACCATATATAATTATAAGCCAACTATAAGCAAAAGACACTGCGTAAGACGGCAGCATAAAGCTTTGATACAAAGCGAACAGCTGACCCCGAGCGAACAGTGTTTTGCGAATGTACAAAATGCAACACAAAATTTTATTCATAGAAATATCAAGAAATATATTGGCTTCGTTTATGTTAAGACGAAATTTGAACGCAATTGTTGGAAATTAAGTCTTCTTCCATATATTTTTTCTATCTTATAGCGATTTTTTCATGTCCACTAAGTTAGTATGCAAATATTACTTTGAAAATAATTCTGCCTCTAATTTTTTGAAGTTCTCATTGTGATGCATACCATTTGACATACAACAGATGTAAAAACGATTTAAATAGGGATATATAAATCATCAAGGTTAGCATAAAGAGCATGGTAACTCATCATACAAGCCATCGACAACTGCCCCTTCGCGCTTTCCGCTAATTTTAAAGTTAACATTTTTTTTTTAAGTTGACTAAATAAATATTTTAGCAGACCATGATTTTCTGTCAAAATATTTTACTGTAGTGTAGTAGGTTTGTTTTACTAAACAGATAGATACACTTTCTATTCACGATAAGTGAAAAGATGGTTAACTTTCATGTTCGTAGCTGCCTAAGAAAAGGAGCTATATTGCCAGTACCGACATATGATTAATGTCGTACCGAATGTCAGTCGACACACAGATAGACGTACATGGCCAAATTGACTCATACAACCACCGTTTCGGAAATGAAAACAGCCAAAAGGAAACAAAATTTACGGCCTCCTGATTATTTTGGTATGATTTTTTGCCACTTACCTATTTCCCTATTTCCTAAAATACCACTATGTCCTGGAGCCCAGTAGAGATTGGCTGTCTGCTAACTAGGGATGGCATTTTTGTCCAATTTTTGAGAATTTTTTTCGGTGACAGATTTTTGCACTTTTTCTATACGCAACAAAATAAGCAAGGCCAGTTTTTGTAAATTGCATTGATTATATATAAAAAAAAACTGCAAAAGCAGTCTCCAAAAAAATTTAAAAAATCAACGCGATTTTTCAAACTGTTGAAACTTGCACTTCTTTAGACTGAAATTGTATGGACTATAAAACTGCATACACAAAAATGTTCTGTTTCAGATTAAAAGGATAAAATTTTTATAAAAACGTGTTGAATTTTACCAAATTTTGTGTCAAGCTTGGGCGGTATTTTTTTTAGAAAAATAACAAACAAAAAAACATTTGCTCAAAAGACATTACGAATATAAAAAAAAAAAATCAACAGGTCACTTGTTTGAGTCACTGTAAGTGTTACCATTCGAACCATACGGTATCTATTTTCTGATATAAAAGCTCATAACTACATATTTAACATATTTATGCCAGTGGTCTTAAATTCACCCCACTGTACGTACATAGTAATAGTAACTAGTCGACGTGCGGCAATAAAAAAGTCACTTGGCATAGTTTGCTATCGGTTGATGTCTAATAACGGTAATTCGTAGTATACCAATCGATTTGCCGAGCCAATAAAAAACAATTTGCCGGCAAGTATTAATGGAAATTAAATTATTTCATTACTACCGTCGATTACGCAGGCGTTGATTGCGGGCGGCAGCTTGTGACACTTGCGAGTAGATGTACAAACTTACGTAGCTATTTCGCACACATACATACATACATAGGGTAGGTATGAACGAGTGTATGTTTTGTTGACACTCGGATGCACTTGGGGGCACCAAAGTGGAATGGGAACGCACATAAACGCACGAAAGTGTGACAAAGGCCAAGCTAGGCGTGCAGACGTGTACTGTACGCTTGTGGTAATACATACAGTTTGTTGCAATTTTATGGCCACAAAAAAACCGAACTCTATTTGGGTGTATTAAATAATTAAATTTGCAATTGTTTTAGGCGAATTACTATACATTTGTATTGCCTCATTAAAGGGCTTGTGGAAGCGTGCGTTGAGAGGGGGGTGGCAATGCACCACGCATAACGGCACGTGCTATATATTTCTCAAAAGTTATTCCAAATATTTATTGCTGCATTTTCAAAGTCATTCGCTAAATTTTTGGTCTATTGTTTATTTGTTTATTTTTGTATTAGATATTATTATTTTTCGACAACAATCAATTGCACTTCTTATAAAAGTTACCACAAAGTGCGCAATATGCATCAAAGTCGTTCACACCATCGGGCTATTAACATCAGCTCACAAGAAATTTTCTACCTCAAACTAAATAAAAAAAAAAAAATCACATAAAATGGCCTGTAAATTTTTGGTAAGCTCCTTTTTTCAATTTAAATATTTTTTAATCATGGCAACCCATTTTCCTCTTTTTGCAGCTAATCGCTTTGTTCGCCTGCGCCGCTGTAGCCAATGCTGGTCTACTGCCTGCTGCCGCTATTGCGCCCGGCATTGTCGCGCCCTACGCATCCTCGTTCAATGCTCATCACATCAACCATGCTGTAGCGCTACCAGTCGCACCAGCACCCTTAGCTGTAGCCGCGCCACCTAGGTTAGCTTTCGCTGTGCCTGCCCCTATTGCAGCACCTGTTGCAGTAGCGCCAAGAGTAGCTTTTGCCGCCCCTGCGCCAGTTGCTTTCGCTGCGCCCGCTAGATTAGCGGCTGCACCGCTGGCTGCGCCCTTGGCTGCTCCTTTGCCATTTGCCCCAGCTGCATATCCTTTTGCTCCAGCACCTCTACGCTTTGCCGCGCCTGCGCCCATTCTGGGTTAAATTAAATGAATACATACATAGAGTACCTGAACTAAACTTTTAAATACGAACATAACTCGAGTGTACATAGATAAATTATGATTTAAAATTATATATTTTTTTTATTAAATATTGATTCAAAGATAATGCTAATCTCAATGAAAATTAATTAAAAGTAGAAGAATAAAAAATCGAAAATTTTTAATTGGTTTGTGGAAGCCCTATGAACGGGCTACGAAGCTTATTTGTAGCAGAAGTACGCTTGCAGGGTTTTCATTGCATATCGAGGGGCGACGGCTTTAAAAAAACAAAACTTCCAACTTTTTTTCAGTTTAATAGTCTTCTCAAGACAATAACGAAAAATTGTTCAGCATAAGGTCTAAAGCAGTGATGCTCTGAGAGGACTCTGTGCGCGTCCATATAAAACAGCGATGGGCATAGAGAGCTTTTACTCTACGCGCGGCTATGTAAAATGTGTAGAAAGCTTAAAAGAACTTTGCCCGCGGGCAAGGCAGTGCCCATGAAAGATATAAAATCTACAGAGAGCTTTGAAGAGTTCCGCCCGCGGGCGCTGTTTTGGGCATCACTGATCTAAAGCATAAACTACTAATTGCTTGGCGCGCAACTCCTCGCATTCGCCAAATAATAACTACAAAAAATGTTTAATGCCGCATCCAATATGGCGGACGTACTTTTGATGCTTGATTTTCTCATGGGCGCAAATAAGTTTAATTTTGTAGGACAGTGTTATGTACACTGCCAGAACAAAGTATTGGCACAGCAAATTTTTCACCATATATGCAATAATTTTCATTCTAATATTTTTTCGCTAATTTCGTATAAAAATATGGTTAATTCTACAACAAAAAACATAAAAACATAATTCCAGAACTTTGTGCAAAACTCGCGAAAATTCAGCAAATTTTCATGATTTCGTTGATTTTTGGCAATTTTTTTCACGCAGTCTCTTCCATACAAAAAATATTTTTTATATGGAAAAAATGCAAAACACCTTCAACAAAAAAAATTCTCAAAAATCAACGCGATTTTTGACTAACTCCAAACTTACATATTTTTTACAAGAATTTAATGGGCTGCAAAACTGCTTACTCAACAAATCTGATTAAAAAGTTGAACATTGTGATGAAAATTTGCTGAATTTTCGCGAGTTTTGAACAAAGTTTAGGAATTATATTTTTATTTTTTTTGTTATTGAATGAACCATATTTTTATACAAAGCTTTTTAGAATAAAAATTTTTGCATATACTGTGGAAAACTTGCTGTGCCAATACTTTGTTCCGGCAGTGTAACTGTCTTTGATACTCATCTAATGTAAACAAAATCACACCAGGTATACATATGTACATATGTAGATACGAGTATATAGACATTAAAAATTTATAGCAACATAAAACATAATTAAAATCAAATTTAATTAAATTTTCCGACTTTATTTTATATTTCCAATTCATTTTGCTGTTTTCTTACATTAAATATTTTAAGTATTGCCTTCGATTTACACAGCTTCACATTCCTCATTTTACAAGCTTACCAACTCATCGTGCGATTCCCGATGAAAGAGTGGCTTATGATCATCGGGCTTGTGCGTCACCGGCACTGAATCGTAGGTAATGTGCGCAATGTGAGTTAATGGTGCCACAATGTCAGTGGCCATATGCTCAGCGGATGCGGCAACCGCAACAGCAGCAGCAGCCTCATCATCGACAATATCATTCACAGCAGCAACGTTGGTACTCTGTTCAACAGCCGTTTGTAATTTTGACTGCATTTCAGTGTCAATATCTGGCAATATTGTTGTGGGTTTATTAGCTGATGCTGATTCTGCAATCACTTCCTTAATTGTAGGTGCTGCTTGGCTGGTGGTGCTCGTACACAAAAACCACAACAGCATTAAGGTCAACAACCGCATCTGTGAAAGTTGTAAAAATTGTTGATGAGCTCAAGGTTACGACTGGCATCGCCGGTGTATTTAAACTCATTATCATTATCTGAGATGCGCAAACAACAAATCTTTATGTACACACAAAGAATCCTTAATATAAGTATGTATATGTATCTGCTTAAGCACTTGTACTTGTACTACTTGTACAAAATCACTCACATCGATATTAAAGAACGACATTCTCTGATATGAAACTTGTTGAAGTTTATTGCTTTTTTATTCAGATTATTATATTCTTCTATAGGTATGTTCTTTCGCACTATTCTTTTACCGACGTTGGTCACAAACCTGCTGGCTTTCAGTAGACCTTGGCTTCTTAAATTAAACTACGACACCTGTTTTCTTGTGCGTGGCATTTTATAAAGTTCTACTTGCCTCCAATGGGTAATTTGTCTTCGATGCAGACATTCATTTTCACATGCATGCATACATACATACCTAAAATGTAAAAACCCTGTAGGAACTTGCGAAATTTCGCAAAACTTACGAAAACCGCAGAGATTAGGGTGGGTCAATGCTAAAATGGAATATAACAGAGATATTTAAGAAAGCCCACTGTATGCGATTACGGGTGAAATATAATAATAGAAAAATCTCCGCTGCGGATTGTAACTTTAACAGAATTTTCAATAAATCTAGACCACATATTGAAATACATAGATCGGCCTGAATATGAGCACTGCGTTTAGTAATGTACTTATTCGAATAAGCTTATTTCTTATAAAATGTTGAGCAGACAGCAATTCCTACAGGGCATTTAATTATGTGATGTGATTTACGTACGGTGACCAGATTTCTGCGGCCAAAAATCGGGACATTTCTAAATCATCGAATCTGAAAAAAAAATTTTGTTTTTAGAATAAAAAGACATAACATCTTTTAATACAGTTTCATTTAAAGCAAAACAAAGAAAAAAAATAAAAAATTATCGCAAAAATCTATACACACAATATATACGGTGGCGAGAATGTAAATAGGGAAAAGACATTTTAGCAAATTTTGGTTACTTTTCTTTGTTTAAAAAATGTTTATTATTTTTTTATGAAAATATAACTTACTATCTAAAAAACAACATGTAAGTCAAAATTTAAAACCTTATAAAAAATTCGACGAATTTTAACAAACGTTGGTCAAAGTTTTAAACATTTTCATCAGATTTTCTGGAATTTTCTTGAGTATGCAGTTTTGTAGCATATTAAATTTTAGTATAATAAAGGGAAAGTTTGAAGTAGTACCCTTGATTTTTGGCAATTTTTTGTTCGCGCCTTTTCTTCAATCTAAAGTACCTAGTTTGTTTAAAATTTTTTTTATATGGAGAAAATGAGCAACAACTTCCACAAAAGGTTTACCAATAATCAACGGTACTCATCAACGTTTCTAAGAAATCTGATTAAAAAGCTCCAAAATATTAATGAATCTTTGTCGAATTTCGTGCATTTTTGTACGAAGTTTCAAGTTTTGACTTACATAGTCTTTGTTTGATAACGAGCTACACTTTCGTAAAAAATAATAAACATTAATACTAACCATTAAATAATCGAGAGGAATACCCAAAGAATGCTAAAATGTCTCTTCCCTATTTATATTTTCGTCACTGTAGCTATAGCTTTTATTTTTTATATCCATGATTTTTTCGAGAGAATTAGTATTATTTTTTTTTAATTTCAGTTAATTAAAGTTAGAATCATTTCATTCAAAAAAAAACACCAAACAAACAATTGGAAAGACATTAAAAATATTTAGACAATATAGCGAGAACATTAGTTTGACAGAATAAAACATAACTAAAGATCATAGAAAACAAGGATGTTGGCTATGTTTATGGCTCCCTTATATTCTATGTCCTTTGTGAAAAGGAAAGTGCTGCCTCGTTCGTACGAAAAACTGTTTTTGGGCCAGAGTACAGGGAGACTCTAATTAAATTAATAAAGACAACACTGAAAACCGGAACTTAATCGGTACAAATATGAAAAATCTTGACACTTATACGTCCCGAATTTAAAAAACTATTCAGCGGGACAATTTTCTCAAAATCGGTACGAATGGTCACCGTAGATATATGCTTATTTCTTTATATGTATTTATTGATACCTGCATACCTGCATATGTAAGTATTTGGTTCTTGCACGAGTGCTTTTCATGCTTGATTACGTGCCTGTCTTCGATAAATTTATTATATCTTCAACAACGAGTCTACCTTTCCTTATTGCGCATTACTTCCTTTGTTTAAGACCTTTTTCATTTTCTTTTATGTAGGACTCAATCAATACATTCCTATTTGCCATTACCATATTTTGTATGAGTAAGAATATATGTATTGTAAAATACTTTTTACTTGTAAGTGTGTATAAAATTACATTTTTAACAAATTAATTCATGCATTCTTTTATATAAAATAGAATTGTGTTTCCTTTTTTTTCTATATTTCTTTCATTCTCTCCTTTTACACTTTGATCTTTCTTTCTTACTTTGCTGCTTCTTTCTTTATTTCTTTCTTCCACGTCTTCTATGAACTACCCGGAGTTATTGTCATTTATCGTGCAGTTATTTAATTTTTTATTCATTTCATTTGCTGTGGTAATGAACTTCATCATTATCTTCATTCGTTATCAGTTATCTTTTACGTCGTTCCAACAATGTATGGCTTGTTGCAACTTCACATTAAACTGGTTTTCAAGTTCAAGTTCATTTAATCTACCGGCAAAATGTGTGTAAAAGTTGACATAAAAATGTGGCAAATACGTATGTATGTATACATATATCGCCAAAATAACGTAAGCGACATTTTTTTTTTTAATTTTCTTTTCGATGCAGAAATGCATCTAGATGCTCTAGGAATATTTCTGCATCAAAAATAAAATTTAGAAAAAAATGTCTCGTTATTTTGTGGGTTAGAGCTCGATATGTACATGCTAATACGAGTGATTTTAGTACTGGTTGCAAGTAATTAAAAAATATATATATATATTCAAATATTTAGTCTTTGCATTTATATATCCAAATCAAACTAATAATTTAATTTCAATTTATTTACTCTAATTTACTTTTATTTACTGCAAATGGAAAAATGAATAAAATCACGTTCAGTGTTGCCAGATCTAAAAATTATTTATTTTTAAAAGTAAACATAATGGTTTTCAGGGTGCTAAGTAATCTACGATAAACAAGTCGACATTTATACCTTAGATCCTTCGTTCGATTTTAGTTTGTAAAAAAGCAGAAATAAAGGTATGTATTGAATTCGGTGATCCACTCAAGGCATATTATTTTTAGAAAAAAAGTTAAAAGCCTTCGACACATAGAGTACAGTAACTTTTATACCATCCTAAACAAAATGAAGCCCATAGCATTACCATTAGCCATTTATCATGCGGAATAATACATCGATATTTGATCTATATCCTTTGTTTTAGCAAATTTTTGTTTTAATTTCTACGCTGCACTAAATGGAATTTGTTATCAGACTAATTGTTTTTTATTGAACAGAACAACGAAAGCCGCTGTGTCCATTACAGCCAATATGCTTAGAGATGTATGTGTCTCTGGGTAAAGGACAGAATTCAACTATTAATCCTCTCGTAAGACCAGTTTATGTAAGTCCAGACATTGTGTGAGAGCATTGAAGGGAGCATGCAGACGACCAGGCGCGAGCCTCAGCATATTTAAATATGCCAAAGCTTTTCTTGTACCGCTTACAAAGAGATACAAACTAAACCTCGGTTCGGTTACTCTTGTAGGAGCAGTACTTGAATACCTTGGGGAGGCAGAATATTTAGTAAATATAGACTTTAGGTAAATGGCTTGGTTGGAACTCCCATTTCGATAAAACTCTTGCAAAAGCCCCACCAGCTATTTCGGCTTGTAGACGACTTTTTAGATTGTCTATGCATCCTGAAAAAAATTTAAAAACCGCCATACTAAAACCCAATTAACTTCAAAGTTGGCATGTCCTATATAATGGAGAACTAGCTCAACTGCGACTATGGAGTGGCTTCGAAGATATTTTTCTATTAATATTTTTGTTCCAGCAATGACTTCTATACAAAGAAAGTTTAACTTGGGATAGATGTGAAGGTCGGACTTTCTGATTCCATGACAAGGGAGACGTACTGTGAGTTGTTGGTTTTCCAAATCGCGAATTCTGGACAAATGTACAGAGAATCATTTATGGACTTCACATCAAACATGCAATTCCAATAGGCAGATTGACCACTGTGCTCCAGGTCGAAGTATCAGCAATCTCAACTTGGGCTAACAGGATGATCAATTTCAACTTTTTTATGAAATACTTTGATACACTTAGAACTTAGACAATGAGAAACATGGTCACACTGTGATCGGTACCATGTTACTGTGCAGTCACAAGAAGGATCTGTCTTTATATTTAGCATGGGAATTACTTTGTGGTATTCGTTGGTCTTCTCCGAAAGCCATAATTACTGCGCAGGTATACTCAGAACGCAATATGTTTTGGAAAACTTTAAAGGGTCTTAGACTGGCCAGGCTCTTTGACTATCCTTTCCATAGATTTCTTTTAACTGGAATTCAATTCCGACTTCTTTCTGTGCGGCTAAGCTATAATTTTACCGATCCACAGACAGGCTAATGAAGACTTTCCATATAATCGCGAAGTTGAATTTAAATTTTCATACCCAAATGACTATTTTAATAGATAATAATTAAACAATACGACCATTTTACATGCATTTCAATTTTAAATGATTATCCCAATGTGATCTGCTGTGGCATAGTACACCACAGCCTTTTATAGTGGCCGCTTTTACCCACATATATATAACCAACTGTGGCATAACTGACGTTGCCTCAAAGTGTGGCAAGTGGCGTAATATGCACTTTTCTATTCATTTGTGCTTTTAGCATTTTTACCTCGCATGTTCAGGCAACAAAAGCGAAATTAAGGCGTCCAAATGTAGAAAACTCGAAATTATTCACCCAAACTAGATTAAAGATACAAACCAATTTATACGTATTATACAATATGGCACAGTAAAGCATAGCACAAACACAAACACAAACAACTAATGTTAAGTATCTCCAGCTGGCCAGGACTTACTACCGCACATATGCACATAGTCAACCGCTAAATCGTAGAATGAAAGTGAAGGCAAACAAATAAACACAATAAATGAAATGAGACCACACCACAAAATGCCAAGACGCCAAGATGCCATGCCGTTCAAATACCAGCATCTCAAAGTGCAGTCAAGAAAAGCAGCTTCGGCTGTGATTATTGAGCTGAGAGTATTGAATTGCTATAGCTGCTGCTAAGTTACATATCGCCAGCGCATGCGCGACAGGCAATAATTCACGATTGTCTAAAAAGGCGTTGCTGCCGCGAAGTCGCTATATCGCTTATAAGTGTTGGGAATGAGACAAATGAGGAAAATTCGGAAAAATGCGAGAAACAAGAAAATCTGTATTTTATGATTTACGGCGTAGTACAGAGTGTCCACTAGTGTCAACTAGTGGGATGTATTGAGGCGTTGAGTGTAGGCGGTAGCGAGCTTTACATGTTCCTACACACATAGAGTGCATGTTTAAGGTGGAAAAATAATTTAATTTTGATAAGATTATTAGATATTTTTTATGGATAGTACATACAGATATATGTAAATATAAAGAAACATTATCTTTTATGACAGAAAAAATTCAGCATAAGTACTCGGACTGACTGTTAATGTTAGAGACTGTTAATAAAATAAAGTTTCCTAAAATTTGGTGTCCGATTTATCGAAGCCCGGACAATCCAGTGATCTCACTTTTCATGTTGCTTGCTGTGAGTTATCGTTAAAGGTTTGTCTCCATAAATTAGACCAAATAAACGTTGAAAATATTTTTGCTTACGAGTTAAGTTTCGAATTTAAAACTTTACTGCATAATAAATACTTCTGTTCCGAATTTCCATATTTCACCTCAGTACCTCAGTACCTCAGTACAAATTTTTGAGGAATAAAATGCTCTTGGGTATTTTTGGAATTGGCTGTGTTGTTAAATCGTTTGTCCACAGTAAGCTCTGAACACCTCGAAAACCCACAAGGAATTATTTCTATAATAGAAAGAGTTGCTTTAAGTCATTATTCTAATGAACTAATTACTATTCCTGATGAAGCCGAGGAGATTCAACAGTTCCACCTCCGCTACCTCGCCCACACTGTTTAAGAAGCGTGAACCTAAGTGCTTGAGGCGCTTCTTCTGTAAACCTGAACATCGATACAGATCATGCCATCATCCACATCATGCCAGCCTCTGCAGAGAGTACCTACTTGTTGGTATTCGTCACCGTTGAAGTATTGCTGCTATAGCAGAGTGTCCTGTGATGACGCCGGTAAGGACTCTTACTGCAGATCATTGAGTTTCAGTATGCCGTTTGTATTTTTCCTACTATGCCGCGGCCATAATAATATTGTGGACTCACAGCCTTCCCCTCTGTTCCGCAAGCCATTCGTCACGGCCACGGTGTACTGATTAATTTTCCTACCATGATCACTAAACGGTGGTAGTATGAATCTATCCGCTGAACTGAAAACGTCAGTTAAGTCAGACATCTGCGCAACCTCTGATTAAAATCGCTTTAGTCTTGTTCAGGACACCACAATTATTTTTAATATAATAAAACCATGCTTGGAATGAAGAGCTATAAAGTTTTCTTAAAGGTCGTACTTACAGCCTGATTTCATTATACTTCAATATATTCAAAAAATGTTTTAGAAAACATAAATATCTTGGTATAATTCGAACCTAAAAATAGGTGCCGCTGCTGTCGATGTACATATTTCTAAAAGTAGTATGACGTATACAGCCGTCGCATTTTGCAAGCCGGTTTTACGTTGGCATTCAGCCCATTGATAGGAGAGGGTCGACGAAATGTAGAGGTAGAGGAGCAAACCGTAGGAAACTCCATTGTACTCTTTCAATTCTGTTGGAGTGTTAATCTGACTAACGATTAATGAAGCGTTTTAAGTGTCTTCATTGGGGCTACGATTTTTTTTCGATTCAAAGCTTTTGTAAACGCTGGAAAAGTTAAATAACATTCCTCAAATAAAAAATAGTTTGGTTTTTATGTTTTTGGTTCGCGTTCACTTACCAAACGGTAGATTTTTAGATAAAATATTGGGGATATTCTCTAAGTCTTGCTAAACCCCTGCAGTTTCCCTATGGGAAAACTATGCAAACATTAAAATGCGTATACTTGCAAGGGTTTGGAAGACTTAAAGATTACCAAGACTTAAAAAAAGCGCATATTAAACTTGCCAGAGCAAAAAAATATACAGAAAGGCGTTTTTCTGAAAAATACTTAATTTCTTGAATTGAATTTTATGTAAAACGAATTGTTTTGATTCTCTTTGCCAGATATCAGCCAGTAGCATTGGCACTGAATTTCCACTATTATATGGTGGAATTGGCCATGATTCAAATAAAAAAAAAAATTTATAACAAATTTCGATAGAAGCAAAAAGCGATATATTTTTCCTAAAGAGGAAGCGGTGAGGTATTTAAAAATAAACGAAACGAAACACTTCGATTGAAGTGTAAACGACCTCCCTGGAACTCATCGTGGCAAGTGCGGCATTTGCGTGCTACAAAATTAAGCAGGGTATGGTTATAAATCCTGTCACTTGCCTAGGAGGACTTTGTAGAGAATGAATGAGTGAGTCGGACCTTGTCTTGTAGAAGCTGGAGCAGATTTTCCAGGTCGTTCTGCAATTGAGTTCTGTCGGTCATCTTTTATTTTCCTTCTCGCAGTAGTGCCACGATTTTCAGGTACATAGATAGCACTACGCACACATGCTGAGAGTAGTTGTCGTCAGATAACCAGCTTCCCTTCCTTGCAAGTTATTAACTAAATGAGAGAAGAGCTTGATTTATTCGAGCAGGTATAGTGTGGCCACAATCATGGATTTTTGGTATATGAGTTGGAGAAGTACTAGTTCATTTTCAATCAAGCAAAAGCGGTGGCAGCAACAAATAACCTACCGAATGCCCTTATTTAAACATCAAGAGAGCCAAATTTCAAGAATTTCAAAATTCATATCACAAAAGAGTTCATAAAAACCTAAATCCTATTTTCGTCTAAAGACATTTCCTTTCTTACTCTTTCCAGTTTAGAAATATTCGCTAGTTAGCATAACAGCGAGCGTGCACTTATGAGTTAACCGTCTACTTTTCTTGTTGTTGTCGGCAGTCAACAAGGCTGTTAAAATGACATAAAACACGCATTGCATTTTAAAGTCAAGTGGATCAACAACTGGGTGTCTCCTCCGCATGCAGACGCAATGCATTTGCCAAAATGAGTGCCACGAAATCTCGCTAGGTGCGTAACCATGTAATCCATATTATGCGAAGATATACTTAGGCGCGCGTGTGTGTGTGTGCGAGAGCAGTATTGCATGAGTCTGGAATAACAAGTTCCCGAGTAAGGCGTAAATGTAGGCGACTGATTTTGATTTGTTTTTTGCTTTTCATAGAAATCGTTATCTCACTAATGTGGCATATAAACGATGAATCAGGTAACTCCATTGCGGAGCAAACACTGCATGCATTAATAGGCAAAAGTATAGCAAATGCAATGAATGTAGCAACGCGCAAAGGTATTCGCCAGCCAACACGTACCACATTAGACACTCATGCAACAATTTTCATTTTAATTTGATAAATTTTTTTCTAACTTAATTTCTTGCAGCCTCTACTCGGGCCGTCATTTTGGCCACTACTGAGTTGCGTGTGTCCTTTTTTGGTGACGATTGTCTAATGTGGCTTTTGATCTAAATAATGAGTTGGCGCCTATAAAAAGTGCTTTACGCTTCACGGATGAATCACAGTGATCTGAAGTGATCTTAGCGAGCTGGTAATATTTACCAGACCGTTAAACGTAAACCAATCTAAAGGGGATAATAACTTTTGTGAAATAAGAAATTAGGCGGCGGTGTCCTGCTGTGCATCGAAGATTGGATAAATCATCATTCCACTGGCGTTTGGAAGCTTTAACTTTGCTCAACATGTTCAAATCGGTAAGTCTATGTACGCTTTGTGTTAGCAAAATTAAAAACAAAAAAACAAAACCAACTCTCTTACCCATCCAACAGTTGGTTCTTGGCTTGACGCTGCTTTCATGCGCGCATAATTCATTCGCAGGATTTCTTGGCGGCTATGGCTTAGGTGGATACGGTTTGGGCGGCCACTATGGTGGCGGCTATGGTTATGGGCATTATGGTGGCGGCTATGGTTATGGACATTATGGTGGCTTTGATCATGGCTACGCAGCGCCTATCATTACCAAGACGATTGCCGCAGCGCCAGTGATTACGAAAATTCAAGCCGCACCCATCATCACGAAAACTATAGCGGCGCCAATTGTGACAAAGACCATCGCCGCTGCGCCCATATCAATCGGACATGGCTACGGCTATGGCTTGGGACATGGCTTGTATGGAGGCCATGGATACTATGGAGGGCATGGCTTGTTGGGAGGACTGTACGGACATGGTTATGGTTACGGACATGGCTGGTAGAAGAGACAGCGAGTGGTGAGAGCGGTGTACGGCGAACTTTGAATGCATAATTTATTGTATTTGAGAGTTCAAAAAAAAAACGAAACGAAAATCAAATAGCAATACTGTAGTGGTTCGCCTGAGGGGTGTTCTCTGTTAGTATGTATGCATGACGTTGCGATTGTGGCCCCAACCTCATTTATTAAACACCTTTATTATAATGTGAACAGCGCTAATTTAAAGGAGTACAAATGCCTGAATTTGTTTGTATTTAATTATCCAATTATCACAAACAATCTTGTACGTTAGTAAGTACATACATACATACATACATATGTATGTTTGTATGTATGTAAGCAAGTGTGTTCATTTACGTACTATATACATATTTTTATTGATTACTCTAATTCTCGTTTAACGAATGCAAATGTCAAATGCCAAAAACCAAAATAAAATACAAACTAAAATATATGTACAATGCACTGTATGTATGTCACACAGAGAAAGTGATGTGTGAAAAAAGAATATATATGTATTTTTATCTATTTTTCTTTAATATCATCTTTATCCCTATCACTATATTTACTTATACTTTTGTCTTCTCCCTTATCTCTATCTTTATTCTATTCTATAACTCAGTATCAATATTAAAGTATACATTTAGGCGGCATTTCCGTTACTAACCATCTCCGATATAATCGACATGTTAATTTTTCAACTCAATTCCGCCGCGAAAGGAGCTCGTAACTGGATATTTTCTTGAACAAAAACCCGTATAAGAAGTCGTTTATGGTAGCCGCTTACTATTCAACTTTTTCGTTTGAAATTGTGGATCACCCACGCACAGTCGTAAACGGATCGGAAAAGCATTCGTATGTGCTTATAAATTACATACCAACAACTAGAAAACTTTTTCTTGTACTGACAAATTTTTTTTTTGTTTTATTGTTTACGAGCTTTAATTTAACTTTTTGCCGGTCGAGAAGCCCTCGTAAAATATAATGTTCGTAAAATGTACGTTTTCTTGCTGGCTGGGTAGTACCGCAACTGGACCGAATTTTATTGCAATAGAAAGCAACTTCTCCTTCCTTCAAAAACGATATGTAAAACAGTCATCCGCGCAGGTTCTTTTTCACCCATTGGTACTGAAGTAGTAGGTATCAACTAGTGAACCCGAAAGGCGTTAAAATGCCGAAAATTAATTTAACTTTTTTATCAGGTAGCAACTTAAAAAATATTCCACATGGTAGTCTGCCAAATTTCGTCTAAGTCCGTCTAGCCGTTTCTGAGTGAAGATAGGGGCCACATGGTGTCGATTTTTCCTTTTAAAAATATCAATTTTAGATCACTCTGGACCGCTGAAAAAAATTCTTTGTTCAAAAAATAAAACCTTATTGGATATATTTTAATAATTCACATATGTAATTGGGTACAAGCATTTTCAAGCCCATTTTTATTGATACGCATTTATCTATAAATAAATAATTTGAATAATTGTAAACAGGTGGCAACGCTTTTTTAACACCTCAAAAATATTCAAAGTGTTCAAACTAAAGATTTTTTAACAATATTTCTTTTGACACCTTGTGTATAGTTGAATAAGATTTCACTTTTCAATTACGTGGAAACCCTCTTCATATATTTTAAAACTGAATCCTTCTTAAACCCCTATCGTCTGACACCCATTCATATTTTAATAAACTAATTGCCTTAATGCGCTTTCAATGTAATTTTTTAAACAGGTGGCAACCTTCCTGCATGTAGTTTGGAAATAAAGCCTTTTGAAAACTATTTATTTATTTTATTTATGAACTAATTTGAATTTAACTTTTAAAACAGGTGGCAACCATCTTCACACACCACAAAAATTGTCCCTCAACTTACTTTTGCTCTGTGTGTGATGCTTCACACACATAAATTCTGCATAATTCAATTACATTCAACTTTTCAAACAGGTGGCAACTCCATTAGAAAATTTCCTAACTAAAAACTTATTAAGCCTCTCTCGTCCGACACGCACACTGTGATAAATATTTCACGGATCTGATTTCCTTAATTAAAATGGAATTTAATTTTTTAAACAGAATGTAATCCTCCTATATATGGTTCGGAAATAAGGTTTTTTCAAACCGATTTCGATGAATACCCATATTTTACTAATTAATTTAACTTTTTAAACGACTGGAAATTAATTTTCTTAATGCTGGCAATTCTTTCCGAAAATCAGCTGGTATTGGTGGGATTGTTCCAGTGCATAGATGCTCGGTGTTAGCGGTCGCGCCTAAACAGTTACAAGGAAGTATTGAGGGCATCATAAATCCCCTAATCTATATATTTAGGGCTAGTTATTGTTAGATATACATACCATACATACCGTTTGCTTTGAGGAAAGTATTCGTGTTATTTATTCCTAAAGACCCCTTGACTTATGGCGTCTTATTTTCTACTCAACACGCTTACCTTTTTATTGACCTCTTCGGCCAAGTACTCGTGCTAGGAAGGGGATAACTTTTTTTGTAGAAAAAATAACGCCATTATCTAAGACACCAACGCCTACTAAGTTAACTTCCCTTATTCTCAAAACTCTAGAAGGACTGTTAGACCTCCAGATAAGGTGAAAACTGAGCTCATCCTCCTCACTCAATTTTCGTAAATCAAAGGAAAATCAAGGTATTTGGATCCGTCTCAAACACTTTGAATGTGGGAAATATTGATTAGCTGTGATGGAGCCAGTTCGAGATCTACAATTGAAAGGATATTAAGCTATTAAACAGAAATTGCATTAGGCAACTCTCGCGTACTTAAGTGGTCACAACCAACTACGATTTCATATACACCGAATATGTAAGACTTATCGGAGAATCACATTGCCGACACTGTGTTAGGGACCATGAGGTATCGGAGCATAGTCTTTGTGCCTGCCTGCTAATTGTTAGACAAAAATGAATCTATGTATATATTTATCAATAGGCTAAATTGAATTTTGTCCGCCTTCGTTTGACGGTTCTACTTCACCAATTTTGAAACCAAAAACAAACATTTCAGAGATTTTTTATGGGTTCTAAGTTACGGCTCCAGTTGCAATTACAAAATAAATAGCGAAATTTTATGTAGTAGCAACATAATACGAATTCGCAGACCATTACGTCGACTAAGTCGAACTCGAATATGCAGACGGATACGAACACAAAAACGAAAATAATAAGAATACGAAGACGAAAAAGGAGATGATAACGAACATTTAAATGAAGACGATTACGAGTAGGAAGCCAAATTCGGAGATGAATTCAAATACGATGACGAAAATAATTACGAAGACGTATATCAAAAAGGATTCGAATACGAAGACGAAACTGACGGCAAACACGAATATAAAGAGGAATAAATACGAAGAAGAAGACAAATGCGAAGACAAATACGGAGTTGAATACGACGAGGAAGAGGATTACGCATACGATCCGAAGACGAGTACGAAGACTGTGACTGAAATGAATACGAAAGTGAATGGGAAAACTAATACTAAGACGAATATGTATAACTATAAAAACAACGACCAAAACGCCAAAATCTTCGCATACCAAGGCCCTTTACGGACTCATTAAGGGCTAAGGCTTACTTTATAGATACAAGAGAACTTTATGGCCACAGTTTCTCTTATTCTGCGACACCCCTGCATTTGCCTAACGAACATAAACGTAACATAAATATAGGTAAAAAAATATGTTCATTCTACAAAGCGAATTTATTTTAGCGCGATTTCTTTTATAACCTCTGGATGGTTTTGTACAGCTGTATCCCAAAAAAAATTTCACAAGTTCAATGAGTGGGCCAGTGTAGTCCAATATACTTATCTATTTTTATCCTTATGATCACGTCATAATTTCTCTGGTCCAAAATCTAAGAACATATTTACAAAAGATACTTTTTACACATAAAATTACTTCGCACATTTTTGAAACCCCTGAAAATTAAAACATCTATTTAAACACTAGGCATTTAAAGATTTTTTTTATTTTCAGCGGCAGAAATTTATACACAAACGATTTCATTGCGATTTTCGGCAAAGAAATAAGAAAAGAAGAAAATTACAACGTATCTACATAACATATTTACACATTAACGGAACGACTCTTAACAGCAGCACAAGAGATTCCCATCCAGGCGGCTCCGATTCCTCCACAGCGACTCACACTTACCAGCCATGACCCAATGCAAGACCATGACCCAATCCAAGACCATGACCCAATCCAATACCATGACCCAATCCAAGACCAGGTCCTAGTCCGTAACCAAGGCCTAAACCATGTCCCAAGGATGGACCAGCAATGGAGGCATGCGAGAGGATTGGTGCAGCAGAAATTTTCGTGATGGCTGGAGCGGCATACGAAATGGCTGGCGCATGCGAAATGGCCGGAGCGGCATAGGAGATAGCTGGAGCAGCGAGTGCAGCATGGCCATAAGAGATGGCAGGCGCTGCATGCGCCAACGAGAGGGCTGGTGCGGTGTGACCCAACGACAGAGCTGGACCAGAGTGCAGGCCACCCAGAAGAGCGCCGCCATGCGCGCCACTCAAGTATCCTGGTGCAGCTGTGACGCTAGCCACCAAAGCCAAGACGGCAACGACAACCTGAAAAGGATGCCAACAAGAGGAAACACAAATGAAAACACACACACACACGTAATGAATGAACACAGCAAGTCGAGGATGTGGACGCGCGATGAGTACTCACGTATTTGAACATATTTGCTGTTTTTTAAGCGAGATTTATATGCGATTTTGGTACGGACAGATTTCGGTAGCAACACGCGCGCGCAATACGGATCGTAGCTTAAGAACACGAAAAACAGTTTGATTCATTGGTGGCGTTGTGCAAAAGCTTTTATACCACTCAAACAATTTTTTTGCTTTGGTGGAATAGAAACTTCAAAATATTTTAAATCCGCCACCTAGTCGCAGGCACACGAATTGTGGGGGGGGGGGAGGTCGAGCGACGGCAGTGTGGCGGTTATGTTGCAGCAATTGAGAGGCATGCAGCAAACGCATAGCTGAACACCAGAAACCAGAGCCTAAGCTGCTGCAGAAGCTGACGCTAGCTGGACGGACAAAAAGCACTTTTACTTTTTTTTTTCTAACTGAAGTGAACCGAGTTGAACTGATTGCCAGTCGTTGCAAGTCAATGTGGATCAGAGTCGCTTGAGTTGCCCGAAAGGCCTGACATGACTAACATACACACACACACACACACACACACACAAACACATTCACATATTGAAAATACATGTGCATTTGCTGTGCCACAACGGCCAGGCCGGGGTGGACGCCTTTGTGAGGCAATGGCTTGCTTGGTCGTCGACGGCATTGTCGGCTCACTGTCACTCTGTCTCAGTGGCATACTGACTTGGTAATTTTAAGAGTTGCGCCTACCAATGGGTCAGCATTGAGGGTATTTTTTTTATCGTTGTTGTAACATGGAAATTGTAGGCAATTTTTTTTTCTAAAATATTACTCTTTGTTCAGCGTAACAGGTTGCAGGCGATTCCAGATGGCTGGTGGTCAAATAGGCTGCGCTTGTCACACAGAGCTAGCCATACAATTCGCTCTCTAATGAGAATAGGCGACTGATTGGCTTCTGTGAAAATTATAAACAAAAATTAATTGCAAAAATATGAGTCATACGATCGATTTTTCTAAGCAGTAATGGGAGTTTCGTTCGATTTTTTCACACCGATTGCCGCTTTAGCTAATCCCATGTGCATGTGTGCGCAGTTAAATGTATGTTAATGGAGATTTGAATGGCCGGAAAAGACTTAAAATTTTTCTGCTCATAGACACTCACTTACATGCATGTACATTGTACAATGAGAAATACGTAAATGAAAACTTGTATTTTTTAATTTATGAACTGATGCAATGGCAACGGCTTGAATGTCTTTTGATATCTAGTTAATGTAGTATAGATTATATAGAGGTGTTATACAACACTTGCCTTGCTTGCTTCTTGAAGTGACCGCCTGAGAAAAGTTCTCAGTTAGCACTGGTCGCCAAAAAGCCAAAAAAATAGTTTTTCGGTTTTCAACCATAGTCTATCAAAAGCTGGGTATTTTAAGAGGAAGTGGTGAGCTGATGCCACCCGTCGTACGCCAAGCAGCTGTAGCAATGTGAATACGGTGCAATACTTAATATAACCGCGTGGAGTCCAATCTGGCAGCTTCCTGCCAATTCACCAACCAGAATTGAGGGTTGTCGATTTCTTGTCCCTGGTCTACCCCCGGCTAGAAACGCCATGCGTACGTTTACATCATTTGCCACATAGTTTCATGCGGCATCGCTGCTCAAACGCAACCGAAGGGGAGGTGAGGCATTTCCTAAAGCTATCAGAATACATATTTCCCTCCCTAACCGCCGATGCGCAAATCTGCTGCCAACCGACTGCTTCTGCGAGACTTATGTTTTCTTTTAATTTTCGCGCTGATGTAAGGCTAGTAACGTAGTGACTCGTGTTATCAAATGTAAAGGCGATGCCTACGAAAATATTGCGAGTGTCCAGATGAAGCTAAAATCAAAAGTGGGTGAGTTCTTATGTGCCCCATTGATTCCAGTGTGGTTAGGAGTCATCCTATATGATCCCGCTGGCTCCGATGGGGGTGGCCATCCAATGAGGACTTCACTAAAACTTCACTATCGTTTGATAGAGGCAGGAAATAACTTTAGTGGAGAAGACCCATCTCATAGCTATTGTCCTTTGAACCGCTGATGCCATATTTACTGTCCCCAGTTTCCACGACAGCTTCCCTTCATGAATCAAATCCAAGTGCTTGACGTGAATATCTCCGATTGATATTAGAGTGGTGTGAGCAATTAATAATTCCTTGTGAGTAAACACGCCCGTCGGCCGCCGCTGTTCATTAGTTCCAGGTTTACGACCACAATCCCTTTCAGTTAGAGAAGACCACACAGTGGTGTGTCCCAGTTAAACCTATGATAGACAGACAGGCACTGCCCCAATTCACTTCAAAATAGACCATTTAGTATGTGATCTTAGGCACGCTCCTGAGAGGATAATTTTTAAAGCCACCTCGATGTCGAGAAGGCGCCTATACTGAAGAAGGTTTCCTCTATTGACTTCACTATCGTGAGCAATATGTTCTCGGCCGGCCAGCACTTCATTCATGCATGTTGAGCTCCTTACAGGCAATTCCTAATATGCAGATAAATCAGCCTATCTAAGGTTTTAAGCAGGAATGAAAAAAAAATCGTATTGCTCTGATGAAAGGTAATGAAAGATTTGGCCGGCCTTTGGTATAAATATCCCGCTGAGCCCTATGGATATACACTCGTACAATACAAGTAGTGAAGATAAAAGACTGCCAACGCAACGCCACCCCCAGAGTATTTTGCAACTGGACTGGCATAAAGCTGTCTGCTCCCGCTAACTGCAAAGACTTTCAATACTCGTTGCTAATCACCCGAGAAATCAACAAATGGCATATGGCAGGCTTCTTATGGGGTTGGGTGGCATGAAAATGAGAATCAAAGTGGAGCATGGGCGACTTCCCGCTACCTACCTCGTCTTTTAAACAATAACGCCATGGATCAAGACCCCTCAAAATTTGTATGCTTTCCATGGACGCACGCCAAGAATATCTCTCAACTTCTTTGATTTCTAACTTATAAATTTCTAGTCCAGCTTTGTAAGGGATTATCAGCGGGTAACTTGGTTAAGCTGGCTCATCTGCCCAACGATCCTAAACCAGAGAACTTTGTCCCTGAAGAATTTCAAAAGCACCTCTGCTATCCCTAGGGAACATCTTGTTTTTATAATAAGCGTTTAGCGAATTTCTTTTCTAAGTTTCAAATGTAATAATTTCCACCTTTTTGATGCCATAAATTACTATTAAGGATAAATACGTTTTAAGGAGAATAGGGAATGTGCATTGTACTTCATAACAATCCTATTCTGAGCTTTCAAAAATTTAATCTTACGCTGCATAGTCAAACTTCCAATGGAAATCTCATTACCTTATAAAAAATTCGATTTACCCGCTCACTACTACTGTATACCAGTTCCTACCACGCACGCAATACACTAATGTATGTAGCTCACATTCAGCTCGGCCACACCTTCCTTGATGGGCGGCAACGGCAGTGACGACGGACAGCTTTACTTTGGTATACCCACGAATGAATGAAGAAGTTTAACGATTTGCTGCATTAAAAAAGAGCGCTGGTGGCAACTGCATATTTATTTACTACTACATTTCCAATATTAGTATTGCAACGTTTTGCCGCCGCTTATGCTGCCACTGCTGCCACATTTGCCTCGAGTGCAGTGCGTGGTGCAAATTTAAAGCAATTTCGGCAACAAGCTAGCATCATAACGGAGCAAATGCAATTCAATTCAAATGGATTTTATGCATTCGGCAAGTAACAGTTCAATTTGATCGGCTGTAAAAGATTATCGCTGTGGGCATATACATACTTACATACTTGTGTAGATACGTAGGTACAAATATACATTTACATATGTACATAAGTATAGGCATACATTAACATACATACATAATAAAGTGCCCCTGATTGTCTTTACAAGTGCTTACCTATAAGCACAAATATGCATCTACATTTGTATGTAATCTGCAATGTCATTTAAGACTTTTGCAATTTATTTTCATTAAAGTAAAACTTTAGCTTATTTTAATGTATTCCATTTTTGTTCTTTATTGTCTTTATTTGGGCGATGCTATTACTTTTAACGAGCTTGCAGTAAAGTGTATTCCAAAACCTGACAGGTGTGCCTATTAATCGTATACAATGGTCTGGCCTCGAGTTAAAATATAAAGTACTATTGATAATGCAAATTGCCTATGTTTAATAAAGTTATGTACGAATGTACTCGTATCAAATCTTTTTCAATTAATTCTTACTCGTACGAAATTAAATTTTACACAAACAAACGAAACACACAAATTTTTGGAATGGAATTAAATTTTTCAATTTTTCATCTGAAAACATAGCCGTGGCATCACACATATATATGATATTGACATTATTGGCATCAACTCTAAAGCGTGCCAGAAAGGGGTTAATATAACAGTGAAAGAAAGTAAGGTACTTCCTGCTAACACATAATAAGTCCAATCCCGAACTCCTCGGACTTAAATCAATAAAACTTGTAAAGAATAAAATTTTACTCAGAGCGAGAGAGTAAGACTAAAAAGTACGGTATCGCTTTCTAGTAAAAATAATAACTTCTAACAACTATACTCAAAAATTTATTGAGCTACAGGCCGCTTTTAATGAAAACTTATTGTGGAAAAGCAACAATAATTTGAAAAAATGGTAGAAGTGATAGCTATTTCGGAAATCACCACATTTCCTCATCAGACTTCTTTCAGCAGGATTCGAACCGACGATCCCACTGACTCAGCCAGTTGCCCACGCACTGTGCTAAGTTTGCCTTGTAATTCTTGTTGCTTTTTGCACTATTTTCATTTGTTAAGCCTACTTCAATCAAGTGCAGCTATTCCACTGCAATTCACATTTGTCCATGTGGTTGTTGGTTTTGTTGGTTTTCGTTAATATTTCTGTCATTAGAATGTTAAACTTTTAGGTGTGCTCATCCTTAAGTTGTTTGTTTTTTGTTATTTTATGGCCTTATAACAATTTTATTCAACAAATTTATTGAGCTTGAGGCCGTTTTTAATGAAAAATTATTGTGGAAAGGCAACAATAATTTGAAAAATTGTGATTTCCGAAATAGCTATCACTTCTACCATTTTTCAAATTGTTGATGCTTTTCAACAATAAGTTTTTCATTAAAAACGGCCTCAAGCTCAATAAAAATTTTTGAATATAATTGAATAACTCAAAAAGTCATCGAGTGAAGGTCGATTCGATTCGACTTCAAGCGGCAGAACTAGATTTGAAAAAGTCTATTTTTTTCACCAAAAAGTCGATTTTTGACTAAAGTCAGAGTCGACCTTTCCATCCCTATTTCAACATAACCTCCAGATTTTACTTGTCAAATTTTGCTTATTTTGTATGTAAACACACTCAGCTCGCACTTGTATGTAAATAACTAAAAATACTTACAAATTCATTATGCTGGATTTCCACTGGGCATTAAATGGCAAAATTGTAATGTCAAACCTGGGCATTAAAAAATATTCTTGCTGCTACGTTAAAAAAACTGTCATTATTAAATTCATTTCCACATTGCATTTTTTAAATGCCTCCAATTTTTCATCATTTTAATACCTAGTGGAAATGCGGCATTAGAATCCACTCATACAAGTAAATAAATATTTTTCATTATGCATTGCAGAGTGCACGATTAAGTAAAATCTGAATAATTCTGCCTAGTTTGGACGCGTATTGGATCGCAACTAATATTGTGGCACATGTCACTGAAGTCAGTTCTAATTCTAAAGTAACAAAGGTCTTTGCACATCAAGGATTGGCACTTCGAAAGATGTGAACGAGGCGTACAAAACCCTTTGCTATAAAAGCTTTGAGAACACCACGAGCGCCATATTGGATCCGCCATTTCGAATTTTTGAAAACTTATTTCAGTTTTGTAATCAGCGACTCAAGGAAGCTTTGGATATCAAATTTCATAAAAATAATTTGAATTTTTGAAAACTGAAACGTTATAAAAATTTTAAAATGTTTTAAAAATTCATTTCCCATATTGGATACGCCATTTTGGATTTTTTTTGAAACTGACTTCAGGTTTGTAATCAGCGACTCAAAGACCCTTCGGATAAAAACCTTGGATGCGAAGTTTAATCAAGTTCAAAAAATCAAAAAGGCAATATTCTATTGACCAGTCAGCATTAAGGTAAGATAGGCCTTGAGGTATGCTTCTAATAAATACATAAAAAAAATTCCTGCTAAAACAATTAATTTCGAAAATCTAGTAAAGTAATACTACCAAAACGACATAAGTATGTAAATACATATGTAGTAGAGACCTGCACGAGTGATTCCGGTATCGTACGAGTACGAGTGCTAGTAATCTTTTTATGAGTACAGCGATGCTTTTTTGGAATCGTATAATCGCTCACACGATGCCGATTCTGCCGATGCGACATCGTAGCATCAAACGATTATTATTTTGGCTTCGCCGTAAGTGCGTCAAGTGGGAAAAAAGTTAAGCGAAATTCAACAAAATCACATGTTTGAGACATCGCCATTAATAAAGGAATAAATCAAAAGATTTAATAATTCTCCGTCCAAAGAAAAAATGAATAAATTTTAAAAGCAACCCTTATTGAATTTTTTATTAAATTTTATAATTCATATTTTATAATATATAAGAACATATTATGTTCTTCTGCCCTTTAAAATGCCCCATTTCAGACATGCAGGTATTTATAATTTTTGCTTTTCCATACGTCACTGGAGCCTGTTGCTCCAATCGCGAAATAATAGCCCGATTTTATTTTATTCAGCACTTCTGTTTTCCCGTACAATTCTTCTTTTTCTAATGCTTACACGTTTCAAAAAATTTTTAAGTTTTGTCCTTTTGACACATATTTCAAATCGAACTTTGCTCATCGTAAACGTCTCATATGAAAAGAATATCCGTTTGTTACCAAGTGAAACGATGCTTTGCCAACGATGTCAAATTTAAGTTGAAATATTCGCATTGTTTCTATTCATACTCGGCGATTATTAATTTGTTATATTTTTACTTACTCGTGCAGGTCTCTAGTAGTACATAGTGTTACACTTAGGTGGATAATAAGCGCATTCTCTTTAACTAACCACTCATACCCATAATACGCGTCCTATGATCTTAGAATGACCAAAGTTTCGTTGTTACTTTCAATGCAAAAACATACAAACTATTAACTAACTAACTCCACCTTCTTTTTAATTGCGATTGCAAGGTAATCACGACAAAAGTTGCTTGCAACAAAAAATTGTCCAACAAAATTTCTATGTTTGTAACATTTGCGTGCGTAAGTACTCGTATTTAAACAACATTTTGTATGTACTTATGACACACCTGTACTCGTTCGAAAGCATTGTATGTACTTGATTTAAATAGCATAGCATAAAATGAATAAGCGCAGATACCAAATTTTCACACAAAAAACTAACATTTTTGTAATAATGCTAGTTTGGGTGCTCAAACAAGTGCCCTGGGCTAGTCCAAGCAGTAATCATAATTGCGGGCCATGTATGTAGACATAAGTATGGCAGATATGAACATACTAAAGTCAGTAAATATGCACCAAATTTAAGTGCTACGCGCATGCTCGTCGAATGGGAGAACGCATAAACGCAACAAATGAAAAAATATTGCGGCTAATTGCAGTTAACTGACATTAAATATTTAGTACACTAAAAACAATAAAGGGTGCTTAGTAGGTACACACTTTATACGTTTTCTATTTTAACTATGTATAGCACCCACACAAAAGCGATGCACATGTTTTAGTAGGTATGTATGTATGCTGCAGAGAAAAGCTAAACCAACAAGAAAAAGATTATGTAAACAGCATTTATTTAGGTTAGTTTTTTCCAAATATTTTCGTCATAATTAATTATTTTATGATTTTTCTTGAGCACTGACTACGACGAAAAAAAAACAATTTTAGTAAAAAAATATTTATTTGCAGGATAGGCAACTTAGTTATCAACTGAGTAATTTTATAAAAAAATATAGACTTATTACATTTGCGATGCGTTTTCTCGTTGTTGGTCCAAAGGCAATTACGCATTTAGTTTAATGAATATTTTTGTGTTAGATTCTGGTGCTATGGGGGTTTTAGCGAAGTCGATCAGCCACAGACTGTTATCGAACATTTCCCCAGCTGGGCTGAATTTTCCATCTGTGTGACTAAAAATACTTTCCTTACCCATCCTAGGCACTGCAGTCAATACGCAAGATTTTTATCGTGGTGAGTGTAACATGATCTTACAGTATTTTCACCACGCCTCGTTAATCGCGCATTTCTTCGGGATGGCTGTCATTGATTTCGCGAAAACCATAAGTGTAATTTTACCTTCCGCATTAAGAAACGCAGCGGAACAACCCAGATTAATATTTGAGACTGTCACCTCAGCATCATTTCCAAAGACTCTTTGGGGAATTTTTGTACTATTACAACAACAACATCACTGATAGGGATTCATAAGTCAGTAAGCTTTTTATAGTCTCTTTTGAGGACTCTAAGTACCCTGACTCAGATGGCGTGTATCCGTAGATGCTAAAGTTTAGAAGAGACACGTAAGGTAGTCTTCTTTTCAAAAACCGGGAAAGACCTATTATGGGCTCGAAAAAGACTTCGGCCAATCAGTCTAACATCCTTCATGATAAAATAACAACTTGTAATAGATGCAAAATGAGGTATTTTCTCATAAAGATCCCTCAGAGAGGTGTGTATGAAGACAAAAATAATTTTCCACTCCAACAGGAAACAATGAAGCCAATGTGGGCTGTAGTACTACAATCGCAGTAGCAGGCATAGAGATTAGATTAGAAGGTTATCAGAATAATCCCCTTGGTTTTCGGCATCAAACGACAGCAGATCTTTGGAGTCTCTTCTGGAAGAAAGTACGTCGTTAATTTTTCTACAAAGAAGAAATAGAGACCTTTTCTTAGTGAATTCGGTGAAAACTTTCTGTACCGACATGTCCAAGATTGAAAAGGGACTGAAGCGTGGTGGATTCTGTAGATGATTTTTTGGTTGAGGTCTTTCAGTAGGAAGTCTTTGTACGAGACTACACTCCGGTGGAAAATAGAACAGGATATGGTATGTGGACTCTGTGGTCTTCAAGGCAACGATCTGGCTAATGAATGGCGGTAAGGGGCGTCCAATAGGACCTCAGCAAATTATAGGGTCAATAATAGCAGGTATTGCCAGGTATATCGGAGGTTTGCCATTGCCTGCCCAGGGGCGACCACTGTTAAGAAAAAAACCTTTTTTCTAAATTTGTTTGCGATATTGCTTTGACAAGGGATTGAACCCAGGCCCTGCGGAATGGAAGCGCGCACTACTTACCACAACAACACAGCGGTTCTTGAATTAACAACTTCAAATATAAAAACATTTACCAGCTCAGCTCAATTTATAAATATTTACAGGCCAGCACATCTCCACGCAAGTACTTAGTTTGAAAATTCTCAAACTTTTCTAGAAAACTGTTGTCCCATAAAAAACAATTTAACTGTTGAGCGTAATTTGTATACCACAAAAATATGTAGTTCAGCTTATTAAAACTATAGGATTACAAACTCACTTTACCTCCATCTAATCGGAGGCTTATAATTAATTAAACTTGCACAATTTTTTCTGATATGACACGCAATTAATTATGAACATTTTTAATAAATATCTAAACTACATGTAAACACATACACACATGCATACATACATACATCCACAGATACACAGATACGCGATTAAAGTATTTCGTGCAGTGTAAAATCGTAATTTATCGAAACCCATTCATAAGCCATGAAATTCTTCGCCACCATATCCCCTCAAACTTACATTTAAACATTTAAGCATACATAAATGCCATTGATAGCCTCGCACATAAACGGAATATCCGTCAAAGTGCCAGTATGCCACCATATCAGTCCACCGACAATTTGACCAGGCCAATCAAGCTGTAACTTGTCAAACGAAAATATTAACACGAAGTTGCAGGTTTGCACCACAACAACAACAAACCAATAATTGCTGGAGCAGCGGAAAATTGTTGTTGCCTTCGCATTTTAATTATAGCTTGCAACGCTCCAAGTGTAGTGTTGGCCAGAACTATGCGCATGTGATAGAAAACCCCTGTAGGAAAAACTGGAATTATATTGGTTGAAAATTTTCTAATCACTGCTCCCATTTGTATGTATGTCTAACCACTACTGTGGTCGGTTTGACAACAAATGAAACTTTTAATGGGATGGGGAAGGCAATTGCTGCCATTTGTATCTGGGATTAGAAATGAATTCAACAGAATTAAGTCTGTTTCAAGCCAATGCGTACTTAAACTGAGAAGACGGCTCCAGGTCACTGTGTATAGACCGATGATGGGCATCGCCTTGTCCGCCGGCTAAGCTCTTTTAAGCTTTCTATACATTTTGTATAGTCGTAAGCAGAGTAAAAGCTCTCTCTGCCCATCGCTGGTATAGACCGAAAGTTTTAGTTCCATTCTCCCGGATTGGGCTCCAGTTGCGTACTGGGTAGATGCCTTCGAAAAAAGTAAAAATATTTTTGTATAAATAAAACGGCCTTTGGCTAGTCTACGTTCGTGCGTAAATAAACCAGCTTTGACAACAACTACAACAAGTCCATAAACGAAATTACAGTAGCTCCGAAAAACAATACATTTAATGCGTGTTGTTTTTTTGTTTGTTTGTTTGCTGCTACATTTGTTGCAACGCTTTTGTTATTAAGCAGTCATTTTTTATGTTCTGTCCGCTGGTTTGGGTCGTGTGTTGAACCGCCACTGAGCTGCTGAAGTTGCCACTCGCCAAGCCCACAAGTTCTTTCGGCGCGTTTACAATGTTGGCGAAATATATGAATTATTGCTTGGTTTGGCCATTATGTGGCAATCAGTGTTTGTGTGCGCGCGTGTGTGTGTGTGTGTGTGTGTGTGTGTGATTATAAGTGTATCAAAAGTGCATAGTGTTATATTTCGATTGCAAATGAATGCACGTCCATGCATATGTGGGTCGTTCTTAAAAAACATGACCAATTGGTGTCCCCAGACTTTACTATTTTATATTTTGTTTCTTCAAAAAGAAAATAGAAAAATATCTGCATTTTTATAAATTATTATCGATTCTACGTAACTATATTATAAAAAAAAAATAATTAATTATCTGAAAATAACTTAAAAAATATTTTCAATGTCAAAGGTTTAGCAAAAACCTGTGTCCCGAGCCAATTTATAAAAATTTAATAGTTATTTTCAGTTGAAATAAAATTGAAAAAAAATAATATTTACAATTTTTGTTATTCAGTTTGTGTATATTAATACCATATATAGAAAAGAATGATGAAAAATAATTTTTTTGTATAATTTTTATGAAGAAAATTTGTGTCCCCAGGTTTTGGTCCCCTCTGTTACGTCCACTCATTTTATTGAAAAATGTTTGTTAAACGTTATGACGCGTATATTTCTCTTATGCTTCTCCATCATAACTTAGCTAAAATCAACAAAATGTGTTTTGAACTGTTCAGTCTTGTTTAGTGCGTTGTTGAGTAAGGAACCCAATTGTATGCCGGGTACGTACCCTTATTCAGTGTCAACTCTGTTACTGTTGAAAAACGGTGAGTAAAGTGATTTTTTATTTATTTTATAATTTTTTTATAAATATTTTATGTACATTAATTAAGTGGACAAATAAATTCTCCAAAATTCGAATAAAAAGCTAAAATATGGTATTTTTGAGTTAATTTGTCCCCTCTGTTACCGGTCCACTCTGTGACTTATTAACTCCAAAAACTCCAAAAATTAAAAAAAATACTGCTGGTTATGGATTCCTATTGTTGATACCATCCGTAACCACATGAGGCCAATTATAAACATATTTGGCCAACTTAATTTTTAAAAATTACAAAATTCAGAATGGTCATGTTTTTTAAGAACGACCCATGTACTTTCGGCGGCTGTGACTGCCGCACGTTGCAACAATCGCACATGTGCGCTGCAATGTAGACCGATTGTATTTAGTCAATGAGAAATCATTGCGTTGCAAGCTCAAAGCATTTTTTCACCACAAAATATTGACTTATAGGACTTAGTGTAGAGCCACGTTCCATGCACAATATTTTCGTAAATGTGACACAACAATACGCGAAATAACAATGATTTAAAACAACTTTTATAAATGAATAAATAAATTGTTTATATGTAGATACATTAGGGTGGTAAACAAAAATTCACAGAAAAATAAATTTTTCGAAATCTTTAGCTGACACCCCCGTATTTTTTATTTTTTTTTTGAAATCGGTTAATACATAATCGTGCCGCCAGAACTTTTTATATCAATCATCGCAAGCTCTTTAAATATTTAAAAATATAGTTTTATGCATTAGAAAACAAAAAAAATATTTATGTTTTTATATTTAATTGGTTAGATTCAAGTGCGCTGCTCATATTTAATTGGAAGCTTTATATGAGGCTCCTAAAAGTATGTACGATTACATACTTAGCCATTAGTCGTATATTTCACTGAGCTTTCGCGCCTGCTTAAATCATGTACATTTCGTTGCTTATGTACAGTTATACATACATACATAATACATGTTCAATTTTATTGTACTTACGTATGCACATATGAATGAACGTATATGATTAAATTTATCCACATAGGTATGGAATACGTGCTTGGCATCACTTATCATCTTTAATGCAAAAAGGAGAACAGTCCAGCGCCTTCGTCGTGGTCTGCAGGCTGTATCGGAGACACAGTCGCTAAATTTAAAACCACATTCAAGTCAAAAACGAAAGCACACACCAAGAAAAAATATCGATAACAAAAGCGATAATAATATCGCTAGCAAATCGATAACAAACCCGACTAAAATATCGATAACAAAATCGATAATAAAATCTAAAACAAAATCGATAAAAATATCGATAACGAAATCGATAAAAATATCGATAACAAAATCAATAACAAAATCAATAACAAAATCGATTACAAAATCTATAAAACAATCGATTAAAAAATCTATTAAAATAACGATAACAAAATCGATTAAAATATCGATAAAAAATATCTTTATTATATCGATAACTTCCGAAAATATCGATTTCAAAATCAATAGCGATATCAATAATAATTTCGATTAAAAAATCGATAACAATCCCGATAAAATATCGATTATTATATCGATAAGTCGTGAGAATTTCGAAAATCTCTAAAATACCGAAATAATCCCCAGATTGAGTCTCTGTCTTTTTTTTTATGTTTATCATATTCTTCATCTACATATTCCCCTTCACCTTTGCCTTTTATAAATATTGCGCCATCTGTTATTCAGAAGCCGAAATACACACATACTTATTGTCTCCTTCTCTCACTTCCAGCGCATGCACGTGTTTGCAAAATGCTGACGAGGTGATTTTGTATTTAAAATTATTTATGCCCATATATTTAAAATCAAATAAAAATACTTCGAAGATACCAACCAATACTTCCCATATACCAAATGAAAGGAAAAATCTTGAATTTTTGATTAAGTAAAGAAAACAAAAACAAAATCATTCCAGCGGTTTTCGAGCATTTTGGAAATAAAAAAAAAATTGCTAATTTTTTCAAAAATTGTTTGCAGTAAAATGCTCAACTGCTGTTGAACTTATATAAAATTTATACACGATCTAGATCTTCTAGAGCACTTTAAAGGCTCAAAATTGACCACAAAATAAGCCAATATTTACCGTTCTTTCTACGACAGAAACTGCCATGGTTAGACACAAAAATGAATTTGTTGATAGGTTTAGAATTTTATCTTTGAAACGCTACACTTGTCTTTAAAATCGCTTCATTAGTTCTCGTGCAATAAGCGTTTTCGTGAAGCTCTAAAAATTACAACTACAACATTTCAGCATAGCCACCATATCGAAACGTAAGACGTATTCTACGTCAATATACTTGAAATTGCAGCTTTCATCAGCTTCTCTATTAATTAATTATAGTAATTAATTTTGTGTAAATTTAAAATTCATTTAACTCAAACCCACTGAAGATGGTCAAGCTTTCTATGTCTAATTTTTTCTTGTCCCCAACGATAAATAAAAAATACAACTTTAAAAATTTTTCATAATTCGAATTCTTTTTGAAGTTATAGCTACATATACATATGTATCTATATACATACATATTTATGTACAAATATATATGTAATAACTTTTTTCGAATTATCTCAGTGTTCAGTAACTTTTAGGCGAGCTCTACATAGGTTACATTTGCCAATTTTATAGACTGCATCGTTGTAGAGGTTCTATATAAGCCTTTCTAGGCGAAATTCGGAACTATTGAATTACCTCACCAAATGTTCTCCTATATACCGGCCTTTAAAAGCACGCTCAGGGTCTTCACCTTAAGCCTTGGACAGGCCCTGGGCAGGTATGAGTCTATGTTTACAGAGTTTACTAGATCCATAACCATTCTTATAAGGCCCAATCAGTTCGTTAATGTGGACTTTTGCACAACAAGCTCGACGCTTAAGAAACTGATCCCGTGGTAGTTGGCTTGGGCAGAGCATACTAAAATTCCAATCGTCATATTTTGCATAGCAGTCAATCCATGCACTTTATCACTAGGTCACCGAGGTTCTGCTTACAGGAATTCGCCATGGTCTTAAAACCTACGGTAATTCGCTTAACTTTCAAATACAAGTTTCGGGCATTTTTCATGTCGCCCAGCATTTCAAGCTCTTCACACTTACGTAAGTAAATATTTCAGTCAGTAACTTCTTCTTTTAAATCTACCAAATGAAAGATAATCTTGACAATATTTGAAGTAACCCATTCTCCACCATGCCACATTGCTTTATTCTAGAACCCGAATCTTAATTCGTAATTCGTAGCTACGTTACGAAAGACGAAAAATCAACATGTTGGAACCTTTGCGGAAACCAGCTATCAGTTGTTTTTCGAAGATAGCTGTATGAAGGAAAACAAAGTGAAAAGGAATTAAAAAACCATATTTATGGTAAAATTATTTGATTTTACATATTTTTAAGGAAACTATGAATTCTATTGCATTTGCAATCATAGCAGCAGAGTTAGATCGCGCTATGGAAATACAGTATATTTTGCTTTGCTGCCTTTATGCTTAAGTGCACATTTAAGATACCTACCCCAAAATGCGCATCTGAGACATTATTTTTAACATTTATAAGGAAACTGCTCCGATATATGCATTCAACATACCTGCACATTGGCGATACCTGCCTTAAAAACTGTGCAACTATTATCAATTATCAAAGAAAGTATTACGTTTACCTGCACTCGCCTACAATTACCTAATTTTACAAGCTTTTATTTATTTTACTCATATCGCAGAACAACGTAAATGGCTATCAATTTTTCTAGTTATATAGATAATAAGATACCATTCGAAAAAAAATTTCGCTTGCATTATTTTCTACGTGATAAGTGCTTCTCCATTATTTGGTTTCATAGGGATTCGGATACCTTCCTCATTGAAGTAGTAAAGAAAATTCGCTTAAGTGCCTTTTTCGGTTAGGTGCACAAGTTTTTCGTGCAAAGAAGGATGTGCAGCAAAGCAAAATATACTGTAATTCACAAAGATATGCGGAGCTGTCGGACATACACTGAGGGAAAAAAATATTAAAATCAAATAGAAACGTAATTGATCTTACTATAAACGTCAACGAAAGTACTGTATATTGGTAAATATTCAATTCAATTACGCGCATATTAAAATGACCGCGTTCGTACTGAAAAAGCATCCGTGAAGTGAATAATCAAGACAAAAACTAAAAAAAAATTTAATTTGCATGTTGCCTGCAGTGGAATTCGAACCCGTCCATCTCCGGATATTAACAACTTGTGGCAAGCATCTTTGCGCACTCAGCTACAACCAGGCATATAAATTTGCTTTCAAATGTTGAATATCCATCAACACCACAGCACTCGATTTGTACGGATATACATGTATGTACTATGTATGTATTTGTGTGTTCTCACCGCTCTCAGTGCGGCGCTCTGCATGCTTGGGGTGCGTACACTTACATATACATACTCAGATGTGAACAGTCAAATACGTGCGTAATAAATTTTGTATGAAAATATTATTTTTAAATACGAACATTTTTAAACGATAATCAAATATAAAGTATTCATTTTTACTATGCATTATTTCCCTCAGTGTAGTAACCATGGACGCATCTATGTCAGCTTCCGCATGTCAAAGGCATACAACATTTCTTGTGCATAGAACTCCGGCTACGCCAGATAGAGTATTTTTGCGCAGAGCCCACATGCAAACCGAAATTATTAATAAACTGTTGCTTGGAAATTTTAAACATTTATTTCAAATTAAAGTTTAATCCATTGATTACACGTGCGTTTTAAAGTTTTTAGATTCGAGTTATGCGTATGAACACAAAAACCTAAAACCATTGTACAAATAACTAAACCGGACCCAAGCTTCTCGATTAGGGGCAACAAACATTTCTTTCATATAAAGCAGTGGATAGAACTATAGGTATATATATAAGAAAGGCAAATCTGTCTGTTTAAAAGAACACCACTAGTATTTACTGCAAACACACATCGATTTACGTCTTTTATCTCGCTTCCGACACAGAATTGTTTTCGTACAAAATTACGCTTGTTCGTTTTTAGGCATGCCATTGTTACGTATTTCGAAAGTTCGAAAATACGATTCGGATAGCAGAAAGAGTTGCAGAATGGGGTTGTATATAAAACACATACATACATATGTAGCTAGTATTAAGTAGCTTATTAGAACAATTTAAGTGTTACCGATTTTACCACTTACATACACACGTACATATGAATGTCGTACTTATATTACATATTTACATATTTAGTATGTATAGAAACTACAACCAATTTGATAGTTAAATTAAAACTGCATCGTGAAAGACTCCGCCCATACACTCTCGAATAATTTGAAAGCGCCCAAGCATCATAGCATTTTTATGCGTGCTCTGTGGCGTTAATTAAAATGAACTGCAATTTTCAATGAAACATGAAACCGCAGCGAATACAAATTTAAGTAGTTGGTATACAACATGCGTTTTAGATAAAAGCACAAAAAAATTAATGCAAATAATTGGTAATGAAATCTACATACATACATCTACGTACATACAACGCTGAGGGAAGTGGAAATGTGTCAAGCGAATTGAAAACAGGCATATATTTATTTATTCCTAAGGAACGGTGATTGTTATTGCATTTGATACTCTTAAGCCAACTGCCTACTCGAATCAATAATTCGAAGCGTAAAATATCCACAATTAAATATCTATAGACTATATAGACTGTTAATACTGATTTAACGTCGCGCTAAAGCTATCTAGACATTGGTAAAGTGATATTAATTGCACAGAATATAAGCAACTAAACAAACATACATGTAGTCATGTTTTACACAACGCGTCTATTTTCGTGGCGAAGCGCTTTTACTGTTTAACAATTTTGTCTAACGTAGTTGGCGTTGGAGATGACGTAGAAATGAAATGCAATATCACAGCTGAAGAAAACAGGTGTACAAAAAAAACCTTCTTCGCGAGGAAAGCGTAACCGAATTTCAATCTCAACGGATAGAATGAAATTTTAATTTGAATGAAAGATCAGTTTTAAAGCAATATTTGCGCAATGCTCCATTTGCAATGCCACTAGCATGACTGTCTAGTGAGGAAGATCAGCGCTGCACTGGAATGAAGTCTCGTCTACATTATTACAAGAGAGAGAGAGAAAGGAAACTGCAGTGGTCATTATTTGCAGATAAACGCAAATAAAAATTCTTTAAACAGATCTATTTTTAGCGTTTCATAAATTTGTGGAAGAAACTAAAATATGACCAAATCTGAATTCATGTAATTTCCAATTGATTTTAACCGACTTTACCAAAAGGAAAAAGTTATCAATTCCTCGGAATATTTTTTATTTTTATATATATGTTACCACATAACTTTGGACCACGTTAACCGATTTCCATAATTTTTATTATTATTTTTAAAGGAAAGGTGTTACCTTACAGGTGGCCCCATACTAATTTGGTTTAAATCCGATCATCGATAACGATAATCTTAAATATTTTATATAATAATTGAAGTCGACTTTGTTTTTCGCATAAAAATTATTTGTTTTTTTAGTCTAAATAAATATGTGCGAAAATTAATTTTTTTTTTGTAATTTTAAAATTTTTTTCACACATCACTTCACGGTAAAAGCTTTTATCTGGAGTCAGTTCATGCAAGTGAATGCTTAAAATACCAGTAACCGGACTGGCATGCTACTAACATAAAATGCTAAGAAATTTAATTTTCTGTTTCATCACCCTAGGTATTATAATCTAAAATGATCTTAAATTGACCCATTAACCTCCTCTTTTTCAATAAGCTGAATTTTCCATCTGCATACTTCTACAGCGCTTACTCATCCACCAATCACTAATCATCTACAAAATCGTGGAAAATTAATAAATGACAAAACAAATGCTTTCAGGCTATTTTTTGCATAATCTTCAAATCTCATTTATTCCTGTTCGCAACAGCTAGCTTCAGCACATTTTATACAATATGTATATTGTATGCTATTTTCAGCACCAGTTATGGAAAAGTCTCTATTTTCGCAGCACAGCAACGGCGGGCGCGGCATAAGCAGCTGGGTAGGCGGCAGAGTGGGCAATCGAATGAGCCGAATAGCTGCTGGCATAGGGAGCAATGTAGGGCGCATAACCGGCGGTGTAAGCCACTGGGGCGGTGTAGGCAAGGGCAGCTGGGGCAGCCAATATACCGGGCTTAGCAGCAGCGAAAGCGACAGCCAAGAGAGCAAAGAAGCAGACAGTGAACTGGGGAAATGGAGAGAAAGAAAATTAAAATTATTTAAATAGTTTCTCAATTAAAGTCTCATTAATTAACCTTACCAATTTGAACATTTTGAAGATTTGTTTTTTCTTAAGTTTGGCACTTCTTAACAACTGAAGACGTTTGTGAATTGTGTTGCCAGTTGTCAACAAACTCCCGGCTTTTATATCGCACGCATTAAGTATGAGCGTACACAAAATATGTACAGTGGTGCTAAAATGAACCTTCAATTCGCTAAAAACAAACACCACTTATTCGATGTTTAGACATGGAAACTTTTGTTGCGGCAACTCGAAGCTTGTAGGGGAGAGAGCGCTGAGGAAAGCGGACGGGTACCGAGTCGCTCGTACTCGGGCAACACGCTTTGTGCTCTCGTTCGTCTAAGTAATTTAAGTTGGCGGTTCACAGCTGACAATAATAATTGCATAGAAATCAGTTGCTGTGTATGAATGCAAAGGGCAACACCAAAAGCGAAATTGCCGATAATAAGCAACTCGAGTTAGCGTGTCTGAACGCAGACTTATAGCAAACTTTGATGCGTCACCGCTTGCTACCAACAGTGATTTTTACATAGCTGAATACCTATTTTTTTTTTTTTGTTAAGGTTTATTGTTATATTATTTGAATTTATTTGCGACTAGCGCACTTCTTCGCATGCACCAACGTCGCACGCATACCGATAGGCTAGCCTTTCTTCGCCTTGAATAAGTTAAATACAATTGCAAATTGTTAGAAATTTTGAAATTCAATTAAATTATTTTTTAGAGCACAAGTCAGGGAGTTTCTTTTAATTTTCAACATCTTTTTTTAGCTTCACTAGAGATGACGACCATAAATATCTATGTTAGTGTTAGCCTATAGGACGAATTTATACTGGCCTTAGGTAAGGCTAGCGGGACCAAAACACTTTGCCGACATGCCCGATAATACCCACAACCTCCGTAAATTCAGAAAATCTTCCTTAAATATATTTTATAAAATAAGCGCATATTTTGATAGATATGTGAATTAATCTTAGTGATAGATTTTCGGTCCCACAGTGCCCGCACACAGTGGTTGCATTTATATGGGGAGAGCGGCCAAAAATACTTTTAATGGACATATCGGGATTCAGTTTTTGTCGTGAGGTCTGTTAAAAGTAAAAACTGTAATATGTAAAAGTGGGCGGGGTTGGAGACGCCCACATACAGTCATGTGACAAATAATAGGGACACGATAGCTTCATCTACTTTTCTTTTGTTTGTTTAATGTTTAGTATTTTTTTATAAAAAATACAGCTTACTATCTAACAAAAACCGTATAAGTCCTTATTTCAAACTTTGTATACAAATTAGAAGAATTCAACAAAATTTTACAACAACAAACTTTTTACTAAGCATTTTTTTAGCAAAAATCCAGTTATGCTTAAGAAAGTGCCAGTTGCAAGTGCCTAAAAATTCGCGTTGATTTTTTGATAATTTTTTCCCCAATGGTGTTATTATTTGCTTCAATACAAACAAAAATTTGGAACATAATTTGTATGGAAGAAAATTCGTGAACAAAAAATTGTCAAAAATCGACCATAAGTCCTAGCTACATCAAACTTGCACTTTATTATACTAAAATACTTGATTATACTTGTGCCTAAAAACATTATGATTTAGAAAACTAGATAGGCCAAACGATAAACATGAAAACAACTTTAGAAAATAAAGAGCTTGGATTACGGCGGCAGGCGGTTGCATCTACACTGAACACTTTTAAAATACCAGCCAACAATATATAAAGGAAAATATTGAGGTCCGATAGGGGAAACACACGTAAAACATTACCTAAATACTTGAAAGACGAACCAAGAAAACACAAAAACTACTTTGTAAAGCCTTGATTTATAAAAAACGCATCACGAATTATCTAAATGTTTAATTGTAGAAATAGCCCATACCTTTATGTGCAATATCCATTACATACAATTTAAATTCACAGGGCTTTTCACAATATTTTGTTTCCCTATTTTCAGAAACCACCGTTATAATGGAAACAAAAAATATATAACAACATGAAGTTTGGACCAAAGACTTATTGCAAAGTCTATTTCGGTTTAAAAATTTTTTTATATATTTTTTTTTTGCCTATGGCAGCAACCACTGTGCCGCGGTACAATTCTAAAAAACGTCGAGATGGGCGGGATCTGGATTGAATTTTTTGTGCCGTGGCCTTCTCCAATCTAGTACATAATTTATATGCTTTTTTTTATATTTTAAACCAAAACCACTAAAGAACGAAGAAATGTTATTTTTTCATGAAATAACTTTTTTTGAAAAAAACTGCATAATTAATGGTAACAAAATTTATATTATTTAAAAAGTGCAAGTTGTTATCTTTAATTCGATATACCTATTTTATCATGATCTACTTTCGGTTTTCAATAATTTAGTGATAATAAAAAAATATAAATGAACAAAGCAAATAAACCTCTTATATTTTTACCTGCGCTAAATAAATTTGTTATCGTTGAAATCAGCGGAAAAAGTTCTGTCAATCGGCATTTTTTCTTATTTTACAGCTAAACGGTCGCTATTCTAGACTTCGTCCAGAAAATAATGCAAACGAATATTTTGTACGAAGAATTTTTGGTTTTACTACTATTTAATATAACTAGAAACTGTAGACTGAGCAACAACTTTCTGCACAAGTGAAGGAGATGATTTTATGCGTGGGAGCGAGAAGAGTGTTTCATTACAAAACCTTTATATAATTGAATCGTGATCGATTATCTTGAATCCTCCTGAGTGAATACACTGAGGTTTCTGACAATGCAAAAAAAAACAGCTCCTTTCTTTCAAAGCTAACTGTGTGGAATTATCAACCTGTAAAACTTAGTTTGAATAAAGAAACAAATGACTTTACTTGTTCCTCGGATGCACAATTTCTACGATCGTAACTTAGCCAAATAGGTATTTGAGGTGTATTATTTGATTTATTCCAACCTTAATAACTTCAGCTTAGTGTTGCATGGTCTTGGTCCAATCAATGCATTTATTATATTTTGGCCGCTGTGATGTAGTTACTCGAAGTGCTCGCTTCCAATTCCGCAGGACCTGCCATTGAGCTCATTTTTCGACTAACATAAAAAAAAAACATAACTAGTTTTTTCTAATACCGGTCGACCTTCGGTAAACAATGGCAAACCTTCAAGCATTTCTGCCATGAAAATCAGCTTCACAACAATCGCCGTTCGGAGTCGGCGCACGCCACGAGTCCGAGGAGAAGCTCGACCAAACACTAGCATATTGTGTAATGGTCAGTCTCTTATTTTTAACCAAAGAAATACAAAGAAATAAAACAACACGAAATTTCGACTTCTATAGACACGTAAATAGTTCAGGTTTATTTTAAGTATTTCAGTTCATGAGTTCATCAGCGTTGTGCTCATTTTTTCAGCACTGCAACAGCGGGCGCAGGAGCAGCAACAAATGGTGCAGCAGCGACAACTGGAGCGGCAGCATAGGCAGCTGGGAAGGCAGCGGAGTGAGCAATTGAATGAGCTGAGTAGCTGCTGGCGTAAGGAGCAATGTAGGGCGCATAACCGGCGGTGTAAGCCACTGGGGCGGTGTAGGCAAGGGCAGCTGGGGCAGCCAAGAGACCGGGCTTAGCAGCACCGAAGGCAACAGCGAAGATAGCAAGGAAGCAGGCAGCGATCTGTAGGATTATTTAGAAAAAGATTTTTATTAAATATATATGCACGTGATTAATTTAAATGAAATAAGGCAGGTTAAACTCACCAATTTGAACATTTTGAATGTTTTTAGTTTTTTGCTGAAGATAGGACTTCTTAACAATTGAAATGGTTTGTGAATTGTGATGTCAGTTGTGAAGACATTCCGTATTTTTATACCAAATTCACTCGGGGTACTAGCTCAGACAATATGAGTATCTGCAGTGGTAGCTGAACTTAACCTTGAAATTTCTAAAATAACAAGTAAGTATTACTAAGTAGGCGCCGGATTCGTGACACTTTACCACTGACATTGATTTTGCAGTGATCAAACACCTTTGAAGTTGTTAGTGTTAGTACACTTGTTTTTATTTTTGCGTGTTTTGCATTCAGAAACATAGTAAAATAAGCGCACCCTAAGTTCATTGTAATTCAATTAGGCAACCCTTCGACTTTGTTGAGGCTTTTTTAAATCTTCGTACTATCGTTGAATCAAATTACTTTACTTACTTAAATGGATGAAGGCTATAACTAGAATTTGTGTTTGCGATATCGCTGACCGTTTGACTTTTTATTTATTATTAAAGCGTTATTGGGGGGGG
>NW_016158190.1:0-27056 GCF_001687245.7 Rhagoletis zephyria | reverse complement strand
GGGGGGGGGGGGGGATCCATGACGCGCCAGGTAATGGTGACTACTAAACCATTTAATGGTAAGGTTCACTTTAGCGTTTTAATTTGAATTTGTTATAAAAATAAGTGGTTTGTTGATAATCGATATCACAACTTGCACGCCTCTTCGTTTGCAAAGAAGTCTAGTACTCAGCAAAAACCAAAAACTTTCAAAATGTTCAAGCTGGTAAGTTCAAAAAAAATGTAATTTAAAAAAAAAAAATTATTTACTAAAATAACATTTCATCATTACTACAGTTCACTGTCTGCTTCTTGGCTCTCTTCGCTGTTGTCTTCGGCGCTGCCAAGCCCGGTCTATTGGCTGCCCCAGCTATTTTTGCTGCCGCCTATGCATCACCAGTAGTCGCTCCATTTGCCGCTGCTCCAGTGGCTTACACCGCCGGTTATGCGCCCTACATTGCTCCCTATGCCAGCAGCTACTCCGCTCACTCAATCGCCCACTCTGCCGCTTTCCCAGCTGCTTATGCCGCCGCACCAGTTGTTGCCGCACCCGCGCCAGCGTTCACTTTACTTCGCAAATAGATAGATGCTGTGACACGGAAACTCTAGCCTTGAAACTATGTTAAATACTACTAGGTTGTGAACTGAAATAAAATGAGTCTGAATATCTATTCGAAATTTTTTTGTCATTATTTAAGGATAGTTGTTTTGCGGATAGAGCTACCTAGAAATTTTGATGTCATTGGATCAGCGACTGACTGATCAGAGTACAATAGTGAAGACTCATTATCATTTTAGGCAGCCAAAGAGCGGTACGTGTCTATTTTTCTGCCCAATAAAAGCACACCTAGTCCCCTATTTAATCAACGATCCGAGAATCTGATACTGTTTTTTTAATAAATATTAAAACTAAGCCAAGGATACACTACACTATTCCTTTACACCAAGGTGCTGAAAATAATCAGAAGTATCAGTATCAGAAAGTATCAGTTTTATGGCATGACAGTATGAACTTAATCAACCCAAAATTTTTTACAGAGTGCTAAAATTTCCTCTTTTTGGTGAAAAATTTTATAATTTTTTATGAAACATTATATTTCCAGTTTTTTGGTGACCCGTACTAAAATGTAATGTTTAACATTTTTGTTGAAGACTTCAATCTCTAAAAGCCATTTTTTTTAACCGGGATAAAAATATTTCTTTCTGGCAAGGGTTAATGCGTTTAATTGCTAAATTCTTCTAAATGCATCCAAAGACGTGAGTTATGGAATTCTCCATAAATCGGCATGTGTGAAAATTCGATTTTTAATAAGAAAAAAATTGCAATTGTGATCCAGTGTATGAAGTAGTGTATGATCATGATACAAAAATAGTAAGATAGAACCGCTGAGAGACACTTTTAGCAATTTTGACGTTTTCAAGCTTTATAATTTCAAAATTTACTCACAAATTCACACACACATTCACATATTCAATCTCAAACAACACGACCTTTGAGCAATTTTATTTAAGTTTTTTTTTTCAGTTTTATATGATTTTAAATTGCTGTCAAACTTAAAAAAAAAAAAATCATGGCCGACGAATTGAGAGAACGGTTCTACCTTCCTATGTTTTTATCATGGTTAGGATGAGGTGCAGCAAAGTACTTGCCGGGCTTAACCACCTCTTACAAAACGTCTGAAATTTATAGATCAACTGTTTTTAGTAATTTCACTGTACTTTTGTACTTGGAAATTTCAAAAAAAAAACTAAAATGTATACATCACCAACGTGGCTCAAAAAAGCCCATTTTAGGTTCACTATTCCTACTACTACTTTCCAAAATAACGGTATTGTTCAATTGGCAATGAGTAACGTTAAATAACTGTTTTATCGAAGTAATCACATTTCATACAAACTGAGTTATGAATGGGGTGATTGACTCGGATTTTCCAAACCGGTTTTTACCGTTTTTTTTTTTGATAACTATAGACCGTATTTTTGAAATCTTGACTTTTCAAATATCGTATAAGCCGGATTTTTTTATCGAATAACCTTGTTTCTTTCATTTCATACAAATCTTGACTTCTCAATAAAGTATTGACTTCTTAATAAAGTGAAATGAAGCTCTTGTTTTCTGGTGGGTTCTTCGATAGAATCCCATCTGAATATCGGTAAAGAAAATCGATATTATCTAATTTTGTTTATGCATAAGCGTGTGCTCTTTTTTCCTCAACTTCTGTGTGATAGTCTATTTCTTGAGCGGGCCATTTGGAGTTGTCTTCTTGCAACCAAGAAGGTCCCTGCCACCACAAAAAATTATTGATCAACTCCAACGCAGGCAATCCTCGGCTAGCCAAATCGGCTGGATTCTAAGCCGAGTCTACACGTAACCAGACCTTGTTCCCAACTTTTTCTACGATTTTCGTAAATTGGGGTGCGACGATGGTTGACCAAGTACAAGGAGGATTTAGTATCCACGCGAGTACGACGGTCAAGTCTGTCCGAAGATATGTTTTTACTTGCCCTAGGTTGAAGTTGTTGATTACGGATTCTATGATTTATGCAAACAGCACGGCTCCGCAGAGTACCAGTCGAGGCAGCGATATATACTTGACAGGAGCTACTTTAGTTTTTGCTAAAAGAAGTAGAAGACACAGTCGCATCCCAGTCTGTGCCCTCTAGCTAAATACTTTGCATGCGTATTTTGGCCACGATGACTTTTATGGCAAACCATCCTAGCGGATCAAATAGCTTCTCGATAGCTGATAGTATCGCCCTTTTTGTGAGTGTATCGCGTCCTCGAATGGTTTGCCATGAAATAGAATATACCGGTATGGGCATATGCCCATATGCCAAGTGCCTTAACCATTTCGGTAACTTCAAAACGCCAAAAAGTCTTCACTGAGTAGGTCCGTTTTTGGGATGTTCTTTAGAATTTCCGCACAGTTTGAGGTCCACTTCCTTAGCGGAAAACCGGCTGACCTTAGACCGGAAGAGATTTCGTCTCTTGCTTTTACCCATTTTCTTGTTCTACCCAGTTATCAGGTAGTTCCATCCAGTTCTAGTCTTGCAGCACGAGAGCCCAAGAAATCGGCAGTTAGTAGATACAAATCCTTTCTACCCAATTTGCTGAAAACCGAAGTCCGTTTTACGTAGTAGGTCAGCCACAAGCTTCTACAGACGCAAAGCAAAAAATAAATAAGCACAACATAAAATTTTCGTATCCTTCTAAAATACTGTTTTATTTTATTTCCATTTAGTTCATCAACGTACATAAATAAGTATTGTCTATTTCTTTAGAACAGCAAAACCGGGCGCAGGAGCGGCAACAACTGGCGCAGCAGCGTAGGCAGCTGGGAAAGCAGCATAGGCAGCGGGGAAAGCAGCGGAGTGAGCAATCGAATGAGCTGAGTAGCTGCTGGCATAGGGAGCAATGTAGGGCGCATAACCGGCGGTGTAGGCCACTGGCGCAGCATAGGCGGCGGCAGCAACTAGAGCGGTGTACGCAAGAGCAGCTGGGGCAGCTAATAGACTGGGCTTAGCAGCACCGAAGGCAACAGCGAAGAGAGCCAAGAAGCAAACAGCAAACTATATAAAAAGAGAGAAAAAATAATTTCGTCAAAATAGTGTTTCGTAGCAAATAAAGGTTACTGCTGAACTCACCAGTTTGAACATTTTGAGAGTTTTGGTTTTTTTTCCGAAGAATAGACTTCTTGGCGAATGAAGAGGTTTACGAGTTGTGATTTCAATTGTAAACAAACCACTTGCTTTTATACCCAGCTCATTTTTTAAACACTCTGCTATATGAGCCCTAAAGGACCTTGAAGAAGTTACAGTTATGTAGCACACATATTAAATAGCCCAATAACTGCGCCTGCTTTGTAAGTGCATTCGGTTTAAAATAAGCGCGGCGCTTTAAAGTCATATAGCCAATAACGGTGCGTTGTTAATCTTTTCGTTTGCTTAGTTTTCTTGACACGAACTTGCATAAAGTTAAGACAATCGCACAATGGAGAAGTTGTCACAGTTTCTATAAGTTTTGCATTTCATAGCTTAGTTTACAATGGAGTAAAAAAGCTGATGAAATTGAAACGCTGCTACGATGTAATATAAAAACGAGAATAGGAGCAGATTTTTTAGTTTGAAGAAAATATTTTCCACGCAGCACAACAGTTCAGAAAATATGAACATTCATTTAATTTGAAATTTTTTGTTGACCTTGACATGTGCACATACATATGTGCATACATTTAGCTACTTAGTATTAGCGCTGACTTAACAAGAAATGAGGCATTAACTCCTATGCTCCTTTCCTTAAAACTACGTATTAGCCTACATTGGAACTTCCTCTTCTCAACAATGTTCAATATGTAGCTCATGTCAATATCTGTCAACAAGAGAAATTGATTCCTTGTATTCCAGGAATTTCATGCCCCTTACTGTGTGTTAGCAATCATACATTACTTGGAATTAAGTAGAGGAGCTCAGCAATCATTGTCGAGTGTGAGTGACTTTATTTGGTATGCATTGATGAAGCAAAATAATACTTTCTTGGATCCATATTACAGTTTGTTTGATAGGAAATAACAGGTGTGTAGTGACCAATACAAATGGACTCTATCGGAAACATACAGTTGGACATGTATGTATACTTCTTCGAGAAAAACTCTCCCTTACAATCACTACTATGCTCGATGCGAAAAAAAGGGCCGATAATAGCCGGTTAAGCTCTAGACTTGTATTTTTAAACCATTGCAAAATTGCGATCATTCGATTATAATCGATAACAATTTTCACCATTATTTTACATAAAAAAATTTTAAGCTAAAGCTTTTACCACGGTTAATACATTTTGTGAATCCCCTATATGTATGTATATGTATGTAGTTCTTCACTATATGACTGGAAATAAAAACCTTTAGCCAACTTTTTATTTCAAAGGACGTATTTTTGATATTTATTTCCGTGAATTTAATCGCTTCCTGGCGGCATAAAATGTACTTCGTAGAGAAATTTTGTTTTAATTCTTACTGATGGATAAATTACGTTTACAAAAATATCAAACACATTCACTTGCAGACAATGAATTTTTCAATTTTTGCCCACTTATGCGGCACTGTGTGTTGTGATGGCTACCCCTTTCTTCGGGAGACGTGACGGCCAGGCATATAACATTCAAAACTGCTGCTAGACTCAACTCCTTCTGGACGAATTTACTATGTACTCGGATCTGTACTTTGATACGAATTTCGAAGCCATTATAAAAGTCGATTAATAGCGGAAGCGCAAAGGATGGCTGACTTAGTGTATGTGTATTAGGGTGGTCCGAAATGAGTAAAGTCGGCATTTTAATGTTCTCACCCCCTAGGACTGTTCTATATCGAACAAATATACCCCTTTTTTATTATGAAATCAAAAAATATTTAGAGGTCGCTCAAAGCGCTTAAAGTTTTCTAGGTATTTTATATGGGGAAGAAACAACTTTTCATAAAAATGGCATAGAATTCCTGAAAAAATATTTTTGATTGGAAAACTCTGGTTTTCTTCAGAAGACTACCAATTACAATACCCAATTGTTTATTTAATAATTTTTTAACACTAAAGATTTTTTATTTATCCCCCATTGCGTGATCAGTTACTATGAAAAACTGGTTAAATAAATAATTGTGTATTATAATTGGGAATCTTTTGAAGAGAAACAGAGTTTTCGAATCGAAAAATATTGATTTCAAGAACTTTATACCATTTCTATGAACAGTTGTTTTTCCCCATATAAAATACATGAAAAACTTTGAGTGCTTGAGCGACCTCTACATATTTTTTGATATCAAAATAAAAAAATGGCGGTATATTTTTTGGGTATAGAACAATCCTAGGGGGTGAGAGCATAAAAATTCCGACTTTCACATGCATTTTAGGACCACCCTAATAAGCATACAAATGGGTCGTCCAAAATGGACAATGGTCGCACTGAGCCAAAATCACAATGGTTTTTGAACCAAGTTATTGTTAGTTTTTTTTCATGGTAAATAATTCGATTGTAAAAAATCTGATTCAAGTTGAACATTTGAAAACACATTTATATGACTGGCTGTAGCTAAACGCGCAGAGATGCTTGCTGTTATTTCATAGCTTCCGGCAGGTATCGGTTCGAATGCCGTTAGTAGCAACGTATAGCTTTTTTAATTATTTGAGTTCCCTTAATTACAAAAAAACATCTGTAAAGTGAAAAACAAAATCAAACGACGAAAAAAATTTATTCAAGTTCAACATTTGAGGGGAAATTTACAAAACGGCTGTAGCTGAGTGTGCAAGAGATCCTTGTTGTTATTTGCTAACTTTAAGAAGGGCAGGGTTCAAATTCCGCCAGAGGCAACGTATTAAAATGATAGTAAAAATTTTTGTTTTGTTTCTCCGAATTATGAAAAAGCATCCGTGAAGTGCAGAACATAAACGAATTCAAATGAAAAAATCAGTAACCAAAAATATGTTTAATGTAAACAAAAGTGTGGTTAATATTACCAAATCATTCTTGAAAATATCAACCATGGCATGTTAAGTAATATTAAACAAAAATCACTTTGATTCCTTTTCAAATTTGAATTTGCTAATATCAACCGATTTTTGGTTGATTTTTTTCTCAGTGCACCAAATTCACCTATGTAAAATATTCCTAAGTATTTAACAAAAAGCAATAAAATTGGAACACAATCCTTTGGACAGAAAAACTGTGGAGTAAAACGCAACTCTGCAGGTTTTCTAGATCCATGTGTTTAGCTAACGACAGCAAGCCCACAAAGTTTGTTTTATCCAGTAGTGGGGAAGATGCTAAGCTTCTGCAAAACAAACGAGCAAACTGTTTACCACATCCTCTGTGAATGTCCCCAGCCCTCTGTAGGCTGCGGTGGTACGTTTGCTACCGATTCTGGAAGCAGCCGCAAAAAGAGGACAGGTTCATGCTTTTGACTAAGTCTCTAGCATTCCTCACTTATCGCGTTTCTACAGAAACTTTGGATACATTTGGATCTTTTTAGCTTCTTATACTTTTTTATTGGTAAATATGAAATCCTTCTGTAGATTTAGCCAACTTCACCAACAAAAATTCCAATAAAGTATTCTCAATGTAAAGGAAGAAAAGCTAACAAATAACGCCAAATTACTCTCAAATAATTTTAAGTATCTTTTATTTCAATTCCTAACCCAGATCAGTTCATCACAGTTTACAAAAATAGTTTCAATCACCACCAGCATACATATCTATTTACGGAACACAGAAAAAGCTGGTGCAGCAACGACTGGCGCGGCGGCATAAGCAGCTGGGAAAGCGGCCGAGTGCGCGATGGAGTGGGCGGAGTAACTGCTGGCATAGGGAGCAATGTAGGGCGCATAACCGGCGGTGTAGGCAGCGGCTACAGGAGCAGCTACTGGGGCGGTGTAGGCAAAAGCAGCTGGTGCAGCCAACAGGCCAGGCTTAGCAGCACCGAAGGCAACAGCGAAGATAGCAAGGAAGCAGGCAGCGAACTGTAGGAAAGAAGAAAAGATTTTTCTTTTAATACTTATTCGTCTGTAAGTAATTAAAATTTGTATGTAAATGCAATCAGGCTCGCTAAACTTACCAATTTGAACATTTTGAAATTTTTTAGTTTTTGTGGAAGATAATAGTTCTTTACTAATGAAGCGGTTTGCGAATTGTGATATCAATTGTTAACAGACACGAAGTTTTTATACGAAAATCACTTAATAAGCGAAAAAACGCATTGTTTCAGTCTCGCGCGTGAACTTTGCATACAAATTAGATTTTCTGTTACCAAATAAGCGAAACTTATTTTTTTTTTTTGCTTTGCCTACAATTTGTACTTAAAATAAGTGGAGAGCTTTTAGCTTTTTTAAAAGTCTTCTTCATATAATATATTATTTGGTTCTGATGTATTCATACGTATATGGGGTATTCCACGTCAATTGGATAATCAATTTAAGTAGCCAAACATTTTGTAGGGTTTCTTGCTTTAAAAGTTAAAATTTTTAATGTGGTGGCTCTGTGTGGGGCGAAGGTCTTGAAGGTTTACCAGATACCCAACATTGGTCAAATAAGCAACATATCAAAAATCTTCCATATATCGCTAAAAGATATTCTGTTAAATCCTTAAAGAAAAAGCGAAAAAAATTTCCGAAAGAGTTGCTCTGCCAAAACGAAACATTTGATTTCTAGAATTTTTGTTCTATGCTGCTTGAAGGTATCTGTTAGTTTTTCACCGGTATTTGCAATGAATTATTCGAAGAAAGGGAGTTTATTTTTCTGCAAAAATTTAAAAAAGAAATTTCAACTTTTTACGAAGTTCAAAAATTTAGAGTGCAGATATTGAATACTCGTACAAAACTTTATTTCTAAAGAATCTACATATGTATGTATGTTAAAATAAGACGAAGCCAAAATGTTTATCGCAGATCGATTTTGAGCCTAATAAGTAGGTACTACTTGAAAATTTAGTTTTCCATCTCGGATGCATACTGCAATGCCACGTTTCAGTAAGCGGGGCCGCTGTGGCGGTAAGCTCTAATACGGTAGAAACATGGTTCGCCCAACATCCAAAAGGTTTTTTTTTGTTTTCTAATACCGATCGCCCCTAGACAGACAAAGGCAATCATCTGAGTGTATTTTTATTTCATAGAAAACCATCTGCGCTTGGGTGGCGACTTAAAACTGTAGATCCATAAATTTTTGTGACATGTTTGGGTTTTATTTATTTTTTTTCAAATATCCTCTATATTTTACAGAAATTTTTTTACTTTAAAGTTATCTACACAAGAAAAAATTTCTTTTGGTTGTTTTTTTTTTTTAATATGTGCATTAGACCGCACCGCCTTACAAGCAACAAAAAAAGTTTATCGTACAATCCTGAGTCAAAAGTTTCTTTGCAAGGCAATTTACACTTTTTCGTGCCACCTACATTTGGCGATAAAATTTTTTTTAAATAGTTCTACTGGAATATTCAAAAACTTGCTTTGGAAAGTTTTAATGATTTTTGGAGAACTTTGATTTGCAGACATTGGGGTGGTAGGAACTGAGAAGAAAAAATTGTCTCCTCAAGACAAGAATATAGATAAATCTTACTTTAAGATTCGCCAGTAAATGCCGAAGAAATGGTAAACAAGTTCGGACAAAAAAATTTCGAAAATATTTCAGGGCCAGGGTTGCCACTGATGAAAAAAAATACTTACCTTCCGCTTGGAAAAAATCTACCAAATCTGGAAAATATCTACCAATAACGCTTTTTTAGTTATTTTAATAAAAATTAAAATTGTTTTAAGGATCTTTTAATTTAACTAATTATACCTTCAACCAAAAGCGAAAGTGATCGAACTAAAGGTAACAACGAAATTTCATCATTTAAAAAAACCTCAACTGGAGTTATTATAGACAAATACAGTGACTCAAAAAACGCTTGGAGAATTTTTTATATTCAGAATGTTTTTCAAGTGAAAATTTTTTTGGTATTTTATTTTGTGTAAGAATATTTTTTTGCCGCCTGTCTTGTTTTTTTTTTTTTTTAACAATTGCGTTGATTTAAATTTTTTTTCCGAACAATCTCATATATACCTGTACATTTTTGCTTTTTATTTAAATAAGCATTGAAAATATTGAAAGCGCTCGAAAATTAATTCAATAACGTAGACTACACCTTTGGAAAGAAATTTTTAATATAATGATAACTACTAAAAATACAGCGAGAACGAAAGTTTTATTTGTTTTTCAAAAAAAATTATTACGCAAAACTCTACCAGAATTAGAAAAAATTTACCTTTTTACCAATCCAAATTTCTTCTACTAATTTTGGTAACAATTTACCAAAGTGGCAACCCTGGTTACGGCGAACTTTTTTCTGGTAAGTATTTATATAATATTTATGTATAATCTATTATCTTTTTCGAAAAATCGCATCCGAACGTTCTTGAAGAAAGCCATCTTCCACAATTTAAAGGAACTAATCAAATTGATTATATTAACACCAGCGGCTTGCAAAAAAAATTCAATTTTATAATCAAAAAAATGCTCCAGTTTTAGACGTGCAAATATTTGTAGGTTCCGTTTCGAGTAAGAACCAGTTAAAGAAGCCGCCAAATGAAAACAAAATTTACAAAAAAAAAAATTAAAATAAATAAATCAGCTGTTGCTGAGGCTAAACAGCGGGGTCACGTGACTGGCGTACAAACATAATTCATAGATACTACATTTACTAAACGCGAGAGCTAAGTCAAAGCGTCAAATACTTAAAAGGCCAAAAAATACGAGTGCAATAGCAACAAATAAGGATTTCTAGCGCAAAAACTGTTTTGCATAAAAATTTGATTAGCGCATGCGCGACTGGCAGTACCAACTACCTACAATACTTGTGCTCGACGTCGCCACTGTTGGCCGTGAATATCAACGCCAACAACAAATTGCGTAGCCTAAGTACGTGATTTGCTTCGATTTCCATTGCATTTTAAGCTTCTGCCATTTATTTGCACACCGGAATTTTGGGGAATTTACCGCTGCGATATCAGCTAAATAAATGCCAAAAATTTTGTAGCAATTCGTATGGTGGCAAAATAATTTTTGAATATGCAACTGTCAACTGGGCTAACATTAAGAAAAAAAAATAAAAATCAGAAGGAATTTTGCAAATATCGCAATTTGTTTATTTAAATTTGTATTTATGTACATATTTGGTATTTTATTGGCTCATTTGCCAAATTTGTGCAAGATCTCGTGTTCTGTGTATAAAAGGCCCAATCATGGCAGCACTCTTCAGTATATTCGTCTGCAGACGCACCGTAAGCGCACAACTTTAATTCTTTGCCAAAGGAATATTTCTACAAAACCCTCTAACAAAATGTTCAAGCTGGTAAGTGTAAACAAGGATTTCGCTGCTTGCAAACTACCAAAGCTAAGGACCTGTATTTCGTTACTCTTTCCAGTTCACTGCCTGCTTTGTTGCGCTCTTCGCCGTCGCCTTCGGTGCTGCTAAGCCAGCACTCCTGGCCTCGCCTGCCGCCCTGGCGTATTCTGCTCCATTGGCAGCTGCGCCTTTCCCTGCCGCCTATGCCGCCCCAGTGGCGGCCGCCTACACCGCCGGCTATGCGCCTTACATTGCTCCCTACGCCAGCAGCTTTACCGCTCATGGCGTCGCTCACTCTGCTGCATTCCCAGCCGCTTATGCTGCTGCTGCTCCATATGTAGCCTCATATGCTGCTCCAGCTGTTTTACCATCAGCACGATTTGTCGCTCCTGCGGCGCCGTTAGTTGCTGCTGCTCCAGCTCCGCTCGTAGCCGCTGCTCCTGCCGTTGCCCCAGCTGTAGCTGCTGCCGCTATTCCTGTGGTGAAAAAGTAAAGTTCTAAATTTTACGTTGGATTTTTAAAAGCGAAGTGCCCCTAGAAGCGTGAAAATAATAAAAATTACATAAATTGATTTGAAAAAAAAATGGAATTTCTCGGAGTGACGTGGCGAATTATAGGAAAATTGTGGTTTGGTTTCCTAAGTAATAGCTAGCTTTGCCTCAATATTCTATCAACTGTGAAAGAGTTTAGCGTCAACAGCTCTTTGAAATCTCCTTCGTAAATTACAAGATTATTTTCCTAAGCTAGCCTCCATGGGGATTATAAAGTCGCTATCTGCGAATATGTAAGCAATTAATGGAGGTGTCCTCTCGGATCCTAGTTCTTTTTAATTGCACCGAGGAGTAACCGAAACTCGGCTCCAAAAGAAGCAGCGAAAAACGGTTCCGGTAAAATCCAAACTCGATTCCAAAAGAACTGGAAACGAGTTCCGGATGAACCGCAAAATAATCTCAGAATAACCGAAAAAGTAAGTAAAGAACTGAAAACCTATTACAAAAGAACCAAAAAAGGATCCTACTGAAGCGCAAATCCGCACCATGGACAAAAAATTTACCCCTATTTCAGAATTCTATTGAAAAACACTCGATCCCACATGGTACCCGCTGTTGGTGGCAGAGGAAGAGAAATGCCTCGGCTGCGTTGGGGAGATGAGGTAGAGAATTACTTGGCTTGACTTGGAATTTTCCATTGGTGTCAGTTGGCACAGAACAGAAGCGACTGGCATGCTATGTTGAACTCAACCGAAATGACTTGGCCGCTGTAATGTAGTCAAAATATAACCAGACATGCGAGCCTTTGTACTTTGAAGTGGCTCCTTCGTTCATCAAAACCTCCGTCAGAAATTGGAGATAATTTCATTCAGTGAGAGATCAGGCATCAGACATATGAATAGGATCGGCGCGCCTTAGAGCCTCACTAAATCTTTTTTTTTTTTTTGAGGCGGCTAACGACTTTTTCTTTTCTACCGAAAAATTTTGCCTTCTCCATGCCCTCTACGCCTAAATACTAATGAAAGGCGAATTTTTTTGTAAAAAGAAGACGCGATAAGTCCTTGTCACGTCTTTTGGTATGAAGCTTCTTGAAAGGATATCTTGAGATGCGCACCTTGTTTACTATATTTTAAGCAAATCAAAAAAAATTTATAAGATAGTACCTTTCTTTTTTAGTTGGCTGCATAACTTGGCTGAAATTGTTATTTAAGACTATAGAATTATTTTCCTTGACCAGAACTTTGAATGATCCTGACTCTTTCTGCTATATGTATGTATGTATAAAATAAAATAAATGAAAATGAAAATGAAAAGAAACAAAATTTTTTGTTTCATGAATTAAAGCTTTTATTTATTAATTTCTTTTTTTTTTTGGAGTTTTTTATATTCATTTTATTTTGCATGGAAACATTGAAGGGACACGTAGAATTAAGAAGAAAACTTATAAAATAGTTCAGATAAAGCCGAAAAAAGTATAAATTATAAAAACAAAGCAACAATACATATGTATAACAAAACAAAGCTAATCAAGTCCATAAAAATGTGTCATCGCATATATTCCTTAAGTAATGCCAGTGTTAAACGACTGCATAAACCTTAACGCAGGAAAGCAGTAGCATATGGATAGCTGTAGGCAGAAGCATAAGGATACGAGTAGGCGGCGTAAGGTGAAGTATAAGCGGCTGTGTAGGCGGCGGTGTAGGGCGAGGCAGCCACATAAGGTGAAGTATAAGCGGCAGTGTAAGCCACTGGTGCGGCGACTACAGCCGGCTTGGCGGCGGCGCAAGCGAACATAGCGAACAAGCAGATGGCCAGCTGCAAAGGAATTGAAGGGGATAAATCGAAAAAATTTAGAAATTTAAAAATATAATTTTTTTTTTTTTACTTACGAATTTAAACATTTTTGAACGTGTATTGCGTATTATTGTATCTGTAGGATTGACGACTGTAAGCTGTTCTAAAACAACTGATGACAATTCTACTAAGCTTCATGCAATTTATATGTGAAAATTTTCACAGAATGCATATATATATTTTTTTTTAAATTTGTAACCCTTTTTTAGCCATTGTTGGCTTTTCGATGTTGGTCACTTGCTTGAGTTGATACACTAATCATTACAGCAATTAAAAATTCACAGCGTATCCTCAAAATTAAAAATATATATATATATTAAAATCATGCTCATTTGTTTACGTAGATATGTATTTATATCAAACGCAGCTGACAATTTGCTAGAATTTCTGCCAATTCTGTTGTCAGCGTCTGCGGTAACCGCCAATGCCGGCCAACGCCCGTGCCGATGAGCTGGAGCCAATATTCAGAATTTTCAAGGGAACTGCAAGTGACTACTATGTACATACATATATGTATATGTATAAATACTAAAAAATAATCAAAACATTTGTAACATTAACACTTTTGATTTCAACGCAAAATTCTGCTTTGCCTATATGTCACCATATCAATCAGTCAAGCGATCACTTACCAGCTCAATACTTGACTAGTCTTCCCTACGGTTTGTTAAAAAAAGAGTATTGAGTAATCGTGGCGATATGTGACGTGAATAAGAAAATAGCTGATCGTATTTATCACAGAAAATAATTGACGAGAAAGTAAATAGGGAAAAGACAGTTTAGCGAGTTTTTAGCTTCTTTTCTTTGATTAAAAAATGTTTATTAATGTTTCTTATGGCAATAAAACTTACTAGCTAAAAAAACCATGTGAATCAAAATTTCAAACTTTGTAGAACATTTATAAAAATTCGACAAGTTTCGATAAATTTAAATAAAAATTTTAAACTTTTAAATCAGATTTTTTTAGAATTGTTTTCAGTATGCAATTTTGTAGGCCATTAAATTTTAGTACAATAAAGTGCAAGTTTGAAGTAGCTAGAACTTACCGTTGATTTTTGGCAATTTTTGTTGTTCGCGCCTTTTCCGCCACATACAAAGTATGTTCGACCATGTTTTTTGTATTGAGAAAATGAGCAACACCTTTAAAAAAAGAAAATTGCACTTTGTTTTACTTAAATTGATTGGACTACACAATGCAAACTCGGAATATTTCTTAGAAATCTAATAAAAAAAACTCAAAATTTTTATGAAAATTTTTCGAATTTTTGCTAAATTTTATACAACATTTTTAATAACCGCCGATTTATGCGGAATAAAATATTACTTAGTCAAATGAAATAAATATTTAAAAAAACAACTACCATCATTGATTTCAGTTCATGGATTTAAGCTTTTATTTAGCGAAAAATTACACACATCAACAATATTTGCGATTGTCAAAATTTTCTATGCAGGTTCCAGGTTTTGAATTACATGGTTTTTGTTAGCTAACGAGCTACACTTTGATCAAAAAATAATAAACATTAAATAGTAGAAAGAGAAATAGCCAAAGAATGAAAAAATGTATCTTCCCTAGTTGTAGTTTCGCCACTGTATAGTTATGCATATACGTATAAACAAATATTTATTTACATTTTGTTCTAGAAATACTGCTTCTTCAATTTATGCCCATGATATTCATTACATTACGAGAACTGAATAATTATATTACTAGCTTACTTGGAGACCTAGTTTAAGACAGTGTTTCTTAACAATTTCTACTTATGTAAGTAACATGAAACCTTAGCAAAAGTTTAATGATGAAGAGATAGTATTCTTATATTAGTCTTCTATACATACATCTACACACATAATAAAACTGTTTTAGATATAAAAGAAAAATTAATACGGATAGTCCTTATTAGACCTTAGAGAGTTGCCACCTGTTTGAAAATTGCAGTTTAGGTAATTTGATAAGATAAAGTAAATATTGCAATATGGCTATCAAAAGAAAGAAGAGCTACAGTCGAAAATAAATTTGTTGGAGTTTGACAACTATTTGAAAATTTTAATTTAATTTCATTTAATTAATAAGATAAAGTGCATATTGCAATATGGGTATTAAACTGAAGAGAGGAAAGTTTACTGCCGAAAATTTTTTTGAGTTGGGTTGCCACCTATTTGAAAAATTGTATGCAATTAAATTGATAAATAAATGAAACATTAAAATACGGGTATCAAAGAGCATAATAATACTTTTATGTATGTAATGTAAGAAAAAAGCGATTTTAAACGCTTAGATAAACACTAAAACATTAGTAAATAAATTAGTAGTTGAATGTTTTGTTTCTTTTTCAGTTTATTTCAAGGTTTCGACGGAATTCAAAATTTGACATTTCCAGCGGTGTTAATGTATCGTTTTAGTTGTCACTTTTTTACTATTATTAAAAATAATGCGAATTAATTTCTTTTCAAGACTGAATTTAACTTTTTTTTTAATGCTCGTTATTCTCCATTTGAGTTAATGGTTTTTAAACTCCTCAATAACACTAATGCCTTCCCTCAGAGAAAAACCTTTGGTTTTAAATTTTTGTATCCGAGCAGAAATGCAATTGAAACTTTGAGTTAATAAAAAGCCAAATATGTTTTTATGTTATTATATGTAAATATTTCTTTAGTTCGACGAATACAAATAACGCCCAAGAAATGCTCAAGAAAAGTTTATTGAGCCAAATTTTCTTAAGCAGTACGAAGTTCTTAAGAAATTTGCTACTAAATATGGTTTTCTAAAGTTTTTTGTGACGAAAGAGCACAAAGTCACCGTTTTTTTTAAATAAATATATCGGGCATTTATTCGCAAGAAAAAAGTGCGACAGCAGGCTGTGAAATATCAGATGTCAAAATTTCTTGAACACTACTTTTGACTACTACTTACATTAAGATTGCGATTTCGATTGAGATTGGGATTAAAATTTAGATTAAGATAAAAGTTAAGATTCAGATTGCGGTGAAGCTAAGACTAAAACAAAGATTAAGATAAAGGATTAAAATTAAGATTAGGAATAAAATTAAGCTTAAGATTAAGACTAACATTAAGTCCTAGATTAAGATTAAGATTTAAATTAAGATTAAGTTTCAGATTAGGATTCAGATTCAGAAGGATATTCAGATTTAGATTTAGATTGAGAATGGTACTGAGATTAAGATTAAATAGGAATAAGTTGCACTTCAGGAATTAGCATTCATTAGATCCATATCCAGTGTAGCTCAAATTACATACATGAATGCTTTTCCATAGAATATATTGAGCTCTTGCCGCGAAAATTACGTAAACGACATTTTTTTACAAAATTTACTTTTTGATGCAGAAACGCTCTTAGAGCTGTTGAGGGCATTTCTGCATCAAAAAGTGAATTTTAAGAAATGTCTGTTGCGCTATTTTCACGATTAGGGGTCGATAGGTTGCACCTCAACACTCAGTCGAGTCGATTATAAATTTGGTAATTCGTGACACCCAATAAGTTTAAAGATTTTTTTTTAACGGATAGGAAGCGATATCGTCAAATGATCAACATTTGAAAATAGGTTAATTTCAAAAAGCCAAACGGGCACCGTAAAACGAAATGTTTGTGTAACACTGCCATATGCCGATTTATTTATGCGCACATCATATACTATACATATATGTAACTATTTATTCTAAATTTATAACAATGCACTGGCCACTAGTTAAAAAGAACCTTAAAGGCAACCTCGACTGAGCAGAGTAAAGACTACAAAACAGAAACTGATATAAACAGAGAATCGCGCATGGAATGACAATTTGAGAGGCAACCAACAATGCTACACAGTAATTGTATGTAATTTCCTCCATACATATACTCGTACATACATACAAAAGTATATATGTAGATTGCATTATTACGTGTTGATTCTACATGCACACACGCACACACACACACACCCACATAAACACATGAATAAATAAAACGAAAACGACAAAAAAAAAACGAAATTAAATTACAAAACATTCAATACTTTTTCCCCCTGTTTCATTTGGTTTTGATTGAATGCTGGCAGCAACATTTATTGGCTGGCATATGGTTTTCGAATTCACTGTTTTCGCATTGAACACCAGTCGCACGGAAAGCGCAGAGCGAACAAAAGCGTATAAAAAATGCTCAAGTTTGTAAGTTTTTTACATTTACAAAATCGTCACGAGAAGCATTCCAAAATCAAGAACATCAATTCGAGCGAGCCAAATCGTAACGAAAATCACAACAACATTGTACAACATAAAAACTTTAGCAACTTTTTGCATCACAAAAACAACAACGCCAGAACGTCGAAGGAGAAGTCATCACTTGTAGGCTACTTGAAATTCGTAGATGAGCAGCATGCCCAGGATATTCGTGATGCTGCTGCTGCTACTGCTACGACAACACAGTGCTGTAGCCACGCCGACGCCGGGCAATTTCGCCGATGCAGCGGAAACGATCGATGTGCCACCGGAACATCGTGCGCCACCACCCGGTGCTGCTGCTGCTGCACCTGCGCCACCAATTCCACCAGGTGTTGTTGCTCACCTGCCCGGATTTGGACCACGTCCGCCGTTGCTGGCTGCTGCTGCACCACTCCCACGCGGCGCGTTCCCTTCTGTCGTCTTTCAACCGGCATTTGCCCCATTCGCCAGCAACTACAATGGGTTCACGGTGCAGCATATATCGGCGGCAATGTATCCGCGCTTAATTGCACCGACTGTTGCTTACCGGAGTGTCTAGCGGAGGAGAACGACGGCGGCGACGGCGGCGACAGCGTTGTGGTGCCAGCACAAAAGCAATCATCCCTCTCCGCTACATGTCGACCCAAAACTTCATCCTCGCTTAACTGCAACAACACCTGCTCGGAGTGCTCTTCGCAGGTCACAGCGCAGCAGCCTTCATCAAAACTAACAACAACAACACCATCAACAACACCATCATCCATTCTGCCGCCATTAACAGGAATTCAAATGAAATTACAACACCTCACTGGCGCCGCCACAAATTGTTGCTGAGCTGCTGAGAGTTTACTTGGTTCTTGTTTCGCAGCTAATTATCAATTAAAATTATATCAAATTACTTGTTATTGTTGTTGCCAAGTGGTTTTGTGCTCATTCGAGTGTTATCGTACATATGTACATATAATTATTTACTGTGTATTTAAGTTTCCAATTTTCATGCCTGCGAATTTAATAGACTCATTTTACTCGGAATTCGCAAATTTCTTACAAATGACTGTACGATAAAAATATATCTACATTTTACCGCAACACACTTCCCATACAAAAAAAAAAAAAAAAATTGGTACTGTGTTTCCATTGGAATTATAAAATCTTTTATATTTTAAGACTTTCACCAAAATATTTCGCAAAAATATTAAAATTTACGTGAGCTGGACCGATTTGAAAATACCTCCAAAAATGGAGTGATTTATGAATAAAAATAGTTTCTTAAAGATTTTTTGAAAAAAAAACGGGTTAAGCTAAAAAAAATTTTCATTAAAATATTTAAAAAATATTTAAACAAATTTTTGAACGGAATCGTAATAATGAGATTTTTGATGCTGTTTTTTAATTTTTTTTTTCAAAGATTGGTATAAGAAAACTTGTCATCTGAGGCAATTTTTTTTCAAAAAGCTCTTTAAGAAACTAGTTTTATACATAAAAACACTATTTTTGGTGGTATTTCCAAATCGGTCCAGCTCAGGTAAATCTTAATATTTTTCCGAAATATTTTGGTGGAATTCTTTAAATATAATAAATTTTGTAATCCTGGCGGAAATCCGCAACTTTTTTGATGATGCAGTCTAATCTACATACATACGAATTCGCACATAAATATGTAATTACTCAGTCGTATAATTTGAATTTTCTGTGAGTTACGTATGTACATACATACCATACACAGGTATGTATAATCTGAATAAGTGTTGCTGATTTCCTTATTTGATTTTTCATTGGCAATTTTATCATTATTTCGATGGTTCGTAAACAACAAATCGGTATATTAAAAGTGTATTTGGCTTTCCAGTCACATTCTTGGCATTAATTTGGATAAATTTGGCTTCTAAATTGACCATTGGTGTTTCCAAAAATTCTTCCGGATTTCGTCATGCCTTCGCTTTCAGTGAACAGAAAAAGATTGTACGGGATCGTTAAAATGTTGAAGTATGATGTCAGGAGAAAAAATTCTTGGAAATGTCAAAACTCTTTTTCAGAATTTAATAATAATAGTACGATCTGTTACATAAACTACATAAATAACAATTTCAAAGGTTGCACAAAGTTCTCAAAAATTAATTACCTAAACTTGAAAAAATTTCATCAAAACTTCAAACTTTTTTTTAAGAATTTCTATCAATTTTTCGGGTGTGCAGTTTTGTAACCCATTCAATTTCAGTATAATAAAGTGCAAGTTTCAAATAGCTAAAAAATAACGCTGATTTTTGTAAATTTTTTTGGTAGAGGTTGTTGAGCACCCTCTACCATAAACAAAAAAAAAAACATATAACTTAAGGACGAGCACACCTAAAGTTAAACATAGTGAAAGATAATATTAACACAAAACCAACAACAAACAACAACCACATTTTATTAACCCAAAGTTCATTGACCTTAAGTATTCCGTTCCCGCACTTACCCACCAAATCTCAATTCGCATCACCCTAACATGCCAACCTAAAAGTATACACTGTATCAAATAGCTGAACGAAGAATAAAATTCGCAGTCACAATTAAAATACACTGCAGTATATGAGATTGCACACAAACAAAGCGACGACGAAGCTCGTCTGACGAAATTCGTTGAGAATAGATTTATTTTGAATTTTTTATTCGCTCAGCGATTTGGTTCGCTTTATACTTTAATATCAATAAATTAAAGCTCGGCAAATATCACTAAACTTTAGCTATGGAATTATTTCAACTATTTCAGTGGAACTATTTATTAAAAATTAAAATATTATTGCCGAATGTATGTGCCACCGCAAAAATTTTTGAAAGCGTCCCCTAAGTTTAGCTAAAAGAAATTTGTTTTGAAATCGCCTCGCAAAAATCCTTTAGACTTAAGGGTTTACAACAATATATATTTTTATGACGTAATCAAAACTCAAAAAATAGGTAAAATTGCATCTAAAAAACGCAATAAAAAAACCAAATTAGGAAGGATCTAACTTCACATTTTATGAACTGGCGTAATATGTAATACGATTTCCTAATGTTTCTCGAATCAAAAATCAGTTAAGAAAACTATGTTAGAATTCGTTTAGAGAATGATTAGAAAAATACTAGAAATTTCATTTTTTCTGCTAAAGAGATAGAGTAGATTCGATTAAGAATATCCACGATTTAGCTTTCCCTGATTCCACATACACAAATTTCATGTTGCCTTTTTTTAAGATATTTGCCTTTTTTGCCTTTTGCAGGAAAGAGTTTTACTCATACGCCATGTACACCTGAAAATATCTGGAAAACTAATCGATAGAATAAAAAATTAACTCGACTTTCGGAATCAGCGAGCAAATCTATATTGGAATTGGATAGGTAGTGGCGTCCGTTGAACATTTTTCCTGCAAACCAGTGATATTTTGAAGTTTTTGGCTTTTTTAGTGCCTTTTTTTGCCTTTTTTGCTATTTCTAGTGCCTTTTCCTGCCTATTTCGCTATTTTATTTATTTTTTTATGTGAAAGCTTTTTTGTACTCCTTTAAACGCTATTTGCAGCTCCCAAAAATATTCACACGAAATATTTTTAATTTTTTCTTTTGCTTTGCTTTTGCTGTAAATCTTGTTGAAGAAATAAATATATGCACCAAGGCGAATTCATACAAGGTATTTTTACCGGAGCAGCTGGTTTCAAGGCGAATTGTGCTGATTGTCAGAATGATGTGTTTTTTGTACATTTTTTATACTCTGACTGTCAACGTGCGTATAATTTTTTAGTGCAGTTTTTTGTTTTAATGCTCCCGCTATCAGCTTGTATGAATTCGTCTTAATAAGAGCATTTGATTTTAAAAGCTAAGCTAATTCTTGTCCACCTGGGCTTTCCCTCACAGAGAAGGCCTTGTTATTCCTCAGCTACCAGCAGCAGAATCCGCACTGAATATTTCCAGTACCGGAGAGTTTATTTAATCAGTTCTTGAAATTATTAACATCCAAAAAAAAATTTAATGATGCAATAAAATTTTCCACACTTGTTACTTAACATATCTGACATTTCCCAGTCATGCGAAAAAAGGCCACTTAAATGCAATTAGCATAAATTCCACAACATCAGTTATTTAAACTTACTAAAACAATTTTTGGTCAACAATTTCGGGGAATTTATTGTTATGCCATTTAGAAAATCTTCAACAATGTAGATATGTAGCGAAAAACTGCCTACATAACTAAATATGTAAATGATTACAAAAATAAAGAAAATGAAAATGTGTTTGCAAAGCAATACGTTTTCCTTAACGAGAATCCAATTTAGTTGCCTTTTTCAGCTTTTGTCCACTTGTTGCATCAGCCCTGAGTCATATTTTTCCATTTAATCGGTCAATTAGAATGCCACGGTGTAAGCAGCGTTGTAAGGATAGTAAGAGGCGTACGAAGGATACGAAGCAACTGGGGCGCTGTACGCACCGGCAACTGGGGCGGTGTAAGCGGCGGCAACTGGAGCGGTGTACGCAGCGGCAACTGGAGCGGTGTAAGCGGCGGCAACTGGAGCGCTGTAAGCGGCAGCAACTGGTGCGGTGTATGCGGCAGCAACTGGTGCAGCAGCTACGGCGGGGGCAGTGTATGCGGCAGCCACGACGGGTGCGGCGGCAACACCATTGTAATTGCGGGCAATGTACTGTGAACTTTGGGCGGTCACAACACCGGGCGCAGAGTAAGCGACCACAGCAGGTTTAGCTGAGGCGCAGGCGATGAAGGCGAGAACAGCGAAGAGAATGCACTGTAAAGGTAAAGATGAAGAAGAAAATATTAAAAAACAATGTTGAAAAATAGAAAATATTTCCGGCAATATGTATTTACCGATTTGAACATTTTGATTGTTGATTTTTGTTTTGCTGCAGAAGTTGCTTACTAGCGAAAAGCCGAAGTTGTACTACGATTCTATAAAAAATTTGAGGCATCTTTTATACTTACTAAGTAACATACAAAGGAGGGGCAGCGGTAATTTGTCAACGCCTGCCAGTAAATGGAAGAAGTGCGATCCATCTGCCCGCCAAAATATTTAAATTCCTAAAATTCGTTTTATTCCATTGAAGATTCATACATATGTACTTTATACGAGTATGTACAGATGTGCTGATATACACATATATACTTAGTAAGCTGATCAACATTTAAACGTAGCACACTTTTGATTTCAATTGCCTTAATATTTGCCAACATTGGTCTACTTTGCATTTTGTGATATTTGCGCGTTTTGCAAGCATTTTTTGTGTTTTATTTTTTTTTCCTTTTACCTATTTGTTGTTTCAAGTCAACCGCTTTATCCGCCTTGTTTTGTTGGTCGTTGTTCTACAGAACAGGTCTTTGATCCAAAAAACGACTTTGTACATCAAAAAAATCCATTTATCAGTAGCCAACGAACGTACTTCAGTATGTAGACCAGACCCAGCCAACGACCAACGACCAACGACCAAGGGCTGTGGCGGTGGGGTGGCATGAATTTTGCATGCACGGGCGGTTGGCAATGATTTGGACACAAGTCACAATAAGCTTGTGTGTGTGGCTATTGCCAGCGTACGTGTTCGCAAATACAAATTGTAAGCCAACTACAAGTGCCAGCCGGCCAAATTGACTACATGACTGACTGAGTGACTGATTTATAGCGAAATGGGGCGGCGGGAGTCGTATTGTAGCGCACAAGTGGTGAGCAGCTGAGGCAAGAATGTGCATTTTGCATAGTACACGGACTCCACCACTTTATTGGTAGGTATACTACCCAGTGTTGCCAAGTTTTGAATTTAGAAAAGCACAAAAACCCAAGGAAAATCGCGTTTTTTCTCGAAAAAATCACCAAATTTTTTATTGCATGATTTAATGGACTTTGTATGCATACAGAATTGTATTGTTGGTATGCCGATTCAATTTAATAAAAATTAATGTTACTTGCTCGGCGATCGAAGGTTCGTTATTCATTTTACTGTTAGGAGATGTGGTGCTTTTTTAATATTCGTAAAAAATATAACTAATTCTGCCCAAATTAAAGGTCTAAAGATCGATTCCTGATCCTGTAATAGCAAATTACCGTAAGTAATTCTGGCATGACTGAAAGTGCTGCCACATATTTTGTTTTTAACACATACTCTTTCGTTTATGATTGTCATTGTACCATGATTTTATTTCCATTTTTTAAAGTTCCTTTCATTTTTTCCTTTCCATTTTTGTTTCAGATTTACAGTTTTGGTGTCTTCAAACTAAAAAGAAAAGCACCAAAAAAACGCGCCAAGCAACAAACTCAAAAATTTTCGCGTTTTGAATTAAGAAAAGCACTAAGTTGGCAACAGTGCTACCACCTTGGTAGTACAAAGCTCAAAAACACCATTGAAAAAATATTAATAAGCCACAATAAAATTGACAAATAAGCTGTAGTTTTATTTCATTCGATTCGAATCGAGTTTCAGTATAGGTTTTCGCGGTTTTGACATTAAGAGCCACCGAGGCGAAAATTCACCTCCTCTGGCAACACCACCTTATTCGCCTTAATTTATCAAATTTGAGTAGTAACTATCTTTTAACGTTGCTTTTAAAAATATCCACCAACTTCTACCGTTTTTTGTATGTAAAATCTATCACTATCAATTTTTTCGAAGTCCGTGCACTGATTATTCATATATTTACATACTTACATAGGTATTATGTAGTACATATGTATGTACGTTTGCATGCGAGCAACAAATTAAACAGCTGCTGTTGTTGTGGTCTGCTACTGAATTCTACATTTTCAATGTCGTATAATTTGTACAGTGAATGTTTATTGCAAACACGTACCGTAACCAACTCAAAGAAAATAATGTCATATGAGGACTTCATATTGACTAAAGCTGGGTATATGTAGTAACCTTTAATGCATCGAAAGATATTGCAGGCCGTTTGTGTTATTAAATATTACTCGAAAAGCTCTAATGAGTAAGAGATGAGCTACGTTTTTACCGTGAACCAAAATGAGACTGAAATGAAACACTCTCTGGGATTTCTCTCAGTAAAGTGGAATATTTTCGCAATTAACAGAGAGAAATGCATTCAGCTTTGGAGGCTTAGTTTTATTGACTACACACAATTATATCTAAGGACAGAGCTGGAACTAATATGGACGCTTTTGATAATACATCATACGAAGCAATAATCTGAAGGTATGACAAGGAAGGACAATCCTAAACACATAACCGACTGGGTCATAAGCATACTGAAATTCAGAACCATAATACTTAGTCGAACTAGAGGGTAGGGTAGGCAAACGATACCGGCCACTCCTGGGGGTCCTTTCTCCCATTTTGCGGACACTGGTTGTGGACGAACTTTAAGAAAGACTCAAAGGGAGTAGCTTTAATTCATATGGATACTGCTGATGACCTTATTACCTACGTGGCAGGCTGAGATCAGGGGACCTTATGCTCCAGGATGCAGTCTGCTCTAAACGTAACCCTAGGAAACTGAAAAGGGCATGTCAGTTAACCCAATGAAGTCCGTCATCATCCCATTTACCAAAAGAGGTAAGGCCAACAGGGACAGGGATAGACTTGGGTGTCCTAAATTCATTCATAAATGATCCTATAATAAAACTTTTACCTGTATAAACACCTACAAGCGAATATACCTGGAAGGGATACGTTTACTGATGGTTCCAAACTAAAGGATGGCAACACTGGCGCCGGCGTTTCTGGACCTAGATTTCAAAAAAGCATACACTCAACCATAAAGCAGGCGGAACCCTTCGCAAGCAATTGAAGTCCATGTCGACGAATATCATCTCAGAAGAAGTAATGGGGCAAAAATAAACTTCATGGCGGATAGCCAGGCAGCGTTAAGAGTACTTGACTTTTGCAAGACGGTGTCAAAGCCGGTAGACAGTTGCAAAAAGGTACTGGAAATACTAGGAACCAATAACAGTGTAACCTTGTGGTGGGTTCAGAGCCATGACGGCTTCAATGGCAACGATAGCGCTGACACTCTAATGAAATGCGGTATTTACCCAACAGAGCCTGCTCGGCCCTCAGCCTTTCTATGGTCCATCCAGAGGATACACGACAGAGCTACCAAGGGCATGGGAGGACTTGCAAATTGCAACCCAATGGCGCACAGCAAGGGGAAAAAGACAGTACGAAAATTCATAACTACGACATTGCTCATGCTTCGAAACGAGACGTGGTGCCCTAGTTCCTGACTGACTCGGGGTCTGGTACTTTATAGGGTTGGATTTCATACCCTTAAATTTAGGCTTTCAGAATACTGTAATGTTTTTTAAGTGGAGATCGCTGCCATCAAGGAAGCAGTCGATTGGCTTCTGCTGTGAGCGAATGGCGGTAAGGGAGTTTAACATCAACTCAAACAGCCAGGCGGCATTCAGAGCCCTGTTGTCATTTACGGTAGGCAGGTGAACTTTTTCTCGGTCATTCAGGCGCTCTCGTCGTCTACGCTGAGTTAGCAATTTGTGAAATAATCTAGGAGAGTGTGTGTCACAATTTCGGGTCAACACGAAATTTTGTTTGGGTCTCAAGGCATAAGAATAAACGTACATATATTTACGGAATTAAGACCGTGGATGAGCTATCGAGGTGCGGTTGTGTGCTAAACGTGTCTAACGCGCTGGGCATGGGCGCCTTGCACAGGAAAATAGAAAACACATGGTCGAAATTAACCACACAAAAGCTAAGCAGGGATGGAACCGCACAGGACGGAGGGGTATAGAATAACTACGGCACATATAAAATCAGGAGTTGACAAGAATCCAATCAACCGGCTGGCTCAGTAAAGACGGTGTGGTTGCTACTGGGGGAACAAGAAGGCTATTTAAGACGAACGAAATGTAGAATTGGACAACAAAACAAAAATTATACCTATCACCGGTTGGAGACCGGCGACTTCAACTCCATGGTGGGCAAGAAGGGAATATTTGGCGCCACTGTCGGAAAACTCAGCCTCCACGACGAAGCGTCCGATAACGGATTGAGGCTGATCGACTTCGCCGGGACCCGAAAGATGGTATTATGTAGTACTAGGTACTTGATATTTCCAATTGGCGGCAGTTGGCACCGAAGAGAAATAACTGGCGTGCTGTTTTGGATTCGGCCAAAATCGCTTAGGCGTTTACAGCGCCAATAAAGAAGATAGCCTAAATCTAAATATTATATCTCAGTTTAAATTAATTATGGGATGCATTGCTAGCTACAACTAAAAAAAAATTTACATTACAAAATTTTATAATCTATAAATATCGTATGCATGCGAGTAGATTCATTTATATATAAGTGCGAGTATACAAGACATATTCATTTACATATTTACAAACGAGTGCATATACCGTTATTTTCGAAGAGTACATCGAGCTTTCTCAAGCGTATATTTAGTTATATTATCGACAGTTTTTTTTTTTGCAAGTCGTCCAAGTACATACATACTTTTATGCACATAAAGACAAGCATATGTGCAATGAACATTGTACTATGTACATACATACATACACCAGTGCTATGTGCCGCTTTGAACTTATCTTTCAATTGCATGCGCTGAGCAGCAGCCGATAAAAATGCATTGGCTTATATTAAGGCGATCATCCATACATACATGCATACATATATACATACATATATACAATTTATGCACATGCCTATATCTGCAAACTTACATCCACTTCCTTGA